>NW_015648473.1:109409-127122 GCF_001515625.1 Sinocyclocheilus rhinocerous
TATATATATATATTTATTTATTTATTTATTTATTTATTTAAAAAATTAATGAATAATAAAATAAAAATAAAACAAATCTAAAATACAAACAATTCCAGTTCTGATGGATAAAATAACATCCGGCCTTATTTCTCTCTGAAATGTCACATTACTGAAGTAAAATGGGTTGTGAATGGCGTTTAATGTGGCTAGAGAACACTGAAAACAGAAAGGCAGCATCGGCACTAACAGACACATGCTGATGTGATCACTGAAGTGATAATGTGCTAGATGGATGCATTTGGGGTTACAGGGCCAGAGACCAAGATGAGAATCAGGGTGGAGGGACTCGTTTTACAGAGGCACAGGGCAAAGTCTGGACAGGCTATTATACACACACACACACACACACACACACACGGGACGGCAGATATCTGCACCTGCGGCTCTGACCCGTCTCTGAGCGTCTGCTGCTGTCATTATGGGTCCTGTGAGGTCACGGAGTGTCTCTGCCAGCGTGCCAGCCGTCAAATAATCACAGCCTGTGTCCATGTGCCCCGCTTCACTCGTCACATGATATAATTATTCATATAAAAACAACCGCAGCAGTACAAACAAAAAAACCTGCAATATCTGAAGGCACCACAAGAATCCAGAAAATCCCGTGCAACGCCACACGCAACCACGATGGGCTGGTCTACTTTTAAATAAATGAATTAAATAATTAAAACTAATTTCTTAAACTGACCTAAGATGGTTTGCTGGATCTGGATCTTCCAGTTAGACCATCTGAAAAGTGTCCAAAACCCTTCTAATTTTTTTAGCAGCATAAGTTTAGGTTAGGACACTCAAATCTCTCTTTTCAGTTTCAAACCTGAAGGTTGGTGTTAGTAACAATCTAATGGCTGCTGATCTGAGACTGAAAGGTTGGTTTATTGGGCACCAATGTGGGGCCGGTTCTCCCAGGAGCCTCTTTCTCAGTGTGACGTCTCCGTCTAGGGGCCGCGGGGCAGGCCTGAAAGAGAAATGGAGAAAACAGAGGTGTGTTAGCAAAATTTGTCAACCAAACAACTGTCACACACATACACACTGAGTTTTGTCATTTGACTTTGTGTATTATCCGTTGCTCAGAGGTTAACCTAATAATGTTATGTATCATGTAAGTATCAACATTCTTCTCAGATGTTGCATCTTAAACTCCTAAGGTGAAATAAAAATACACACAAAAGTCAAAAATGGTTATACAGTAAGAGTATAAAGCCATACAATTAATTAGGATAGCAGCTCAGATCATTTGTGTTTGGGAAATTTTAAGAAATGTTTGAGCTCATATTATTAATATGTATCTTTTCGAATATTGAGACATTGTAGAGATGTTTTCTGGTGTCTTTTTCACAGGAGAAATATCTGAGAAGCAGCAGACTTCAGCAAGTCTCCATTTGCTCTTCATTTAATCTCATTACATTCTTAGGGAAACAATTGAGTTAAAGATATTGTTTCCTGTGGATCTGAATCTGCACATGAAGCCGAGTGCTGCTCCTGCAGGCCGTGTAACACAGAAGGAAACGTCCCGAGTGTTTTACCGCTGCCACAGTAAATCATCTCTAATGAATGAAAGGTTGAACAACCCTTCGGCCCGGCATATATCTGCACGAGAGGAGTGCCGTAGATCCCCGAGCCCCAGAGAGCCCAGGAATTCTGATGTTCCTTCCCGAACAGAATGGATAAATCTCACGCTCCTCCAGAGCTGCTTGTGTTTCTGTTCACCTCCAGAGAAAAACACCCACAGACGAGAGTGGAAAAATGAGAGAAACGCACTACAGTCTCTAATAGACTAAAACTGCCCTTGCATATTTAAATAAGAGCAATGTTACAGCATTTTAATGCATAATTTTTTTAATTTTTAATGCACTTTTATATCGTTTTGCTAAAAAAAAGACACCTTAAAAAAGAACACCTTAGCAACACCCTGGCAACCGCTCTAGCATCATAGCAACCATATTATATTGACTTGGCAACACCGGAACAGCTTAAGATTGCTTGGAATCACTCAGAACACCTTAGCAACCACTCTAGCATCACAGCAACCATATTAGAGAGGCTAGAGTAACACTGGAAAAACCTTAAGATTGCTTGGAATCACTCAGAACACCTTAGCAACACCTCTAGCAACCACTCTAGCATCACAGCAACCATATTAGAGAGGCTAGAGTAACACTGGAAAAACCTTAAGATTGCTTGGAATCACTCAGAACACCTTAGCAACTGCATAGCAACACTCTAGCAACCAATATAGCAGCGTAGTAACCATATTATAGAGACTTTGCATAACTATAACAACTCAAGCTTAATTGGAATCACTCAGAACATCTTAGAATATGCATAGCAACACCCTGACAACCACCCTAGCATCATAGCAACCATGTTATAAAGACTTTGCTCAATTAGAACACCTCAAGATTGCTTGGAATCACGCAGAACACCTTAGCAACTCCATAGTAACACCCTGACAACCACCCTAGCAGCATAGCAACCATATTATAGAGACTTAGCACAACTGAAACACCTCAGGATTGCTTGGAATCACTCAAAATAACTTCGCAACCACATAGCAACACCCTGGCAACCACTCTAGCATCACATCAACCATGTTATAGACACTTAGCACAACTAGAACCCCTCAAAATTGCTTAGAGCCACTCAGAATACATTAACAACTGCATAGCAACACCCTAGAAACCACTATAACAGCATAACCGCCATATCACAGAGAATTGGTAACACTGGAAAAACCTCAAGACTGCTTGGAATCACTCAGAACACCTTAGCAACTGCATAGCAACACTCTAGCAACCACTATAGCAGCATAGTAACCATATCATAGAGACTTTGCATAACTAGAACAATTCAAGATTAATTGAAATCACTCAGAACATCTTAGAAACTGCATAGAAATCACCCAGGCAACCACTCTAGCATCATAGCAACCATATCATAAAAACTTGGTATCACTGGAACATCTCAAGATCAATTAAATCACTCAAAACACATTAGCAACTGCATAGTAACACACTGACAACCACCCCAGCATCATAGCAACCATATTATAGATACTTTGATTAACCAGAACACTTCAACATTTCTTGAAAACACACAGAACACCTCAGCAACTGTATAGTAACACCCTGGCAACCAGGCTAACATCATAGCAACCAATTTTTAAAGGCCAAGCCACTCATTTATCCTTTATAAAATATGTAAATATCTAGGTACCGCATTAAAAGGCTGTGCATCAGCACTATATGGCGCTCTTGACACAATAAAGCTTTGTCTAGACGACTTTAAAACCATTGAATTCCTGCAGATTAGAAGGTCCAATTAATCTAGTATAGTTGGCAGAGGTACAGGAGACAGAAGACAGGCCTCTAAAACTGTGGTCAGGCTTTTGTGGAGAAAAACATGCATTAAAATTGCATTGGAATAGGAGGGAAATGTCAACAAATGTTATACCAAAAAATAGCACTTTAAAACAAAATATAGCCCAGTCACGGCTCTCTCCAGCGGCAGGAGGGGCTGTTTATTTGTGTCATCACTCAAGAGCGCCTGTGGTAGGTACAGCGCAGGATGATACTGCTGTAAGGTTATATGTAGGATTATTTTGAAATGACACACAGTGGTTTTCACATCAGCAGGACGTGTGTGAGACGACTATCACACTCACACACACACACACACAACAGGGTGGGCTGATGGCAGGTAATGCCCCTGTGTCACTGCGGCAGAAACCCCAAGAGACGAGAGCTGGGCAGCGTGTCATGGAAACCAAACAAAATCACGGTAAATGTGAGAATATAACAGCAGCGATGAGATCATAAAGATAAGCAAATGAAATGAGCACAATGAATTCTTTCCCCTAATGTTGTTCCAAACCCGCATGAGACACACAAGGAGAAATTTTAAAGAATCGTCACGCTGCCTTTTTTTTTTTTGCACACTGAAAAAGTACTGGGAACAGAGACAAATAAATAACATTTAAAAAAAATAAACAATATAAATAAAACAAACAGTAAATAGTCCAAAAAATACAGTCCAAATGACTCATGCAGTATGTTCCAATTCTTCTTGGAAAAGTGACATGCCAGTTTCAGAATGCAAAAGTGTAAATAAAATAAATTACACAATATAAATATAGCAATATAAACAGTAAGTAGTCTAATAAATATTATCCAGCTGACTCATGCAGTTTAATCCAAGTCTTCTCGGAAAAGTGACATGCCAACTTCAATATGCAAAAGTGTAAATGTTAATAAAATAAAATAAAAACCACATAAACATAATACAAATAAATATCTATTTATTTTATTACAAAAATTATTACAATTATTAAATACATTTTAATTTTATAAAATTCATTAAAATATAATAAAATAAGTAGTAGATATAATATAATATAATCATATATAATAAACAGTCTTCTTGGAAAACATGACCATTTTAATATGCAGAAGTGTAAATAAAATAATAAACAATATAAATATAACAAAATAAATAGTATTATAGATTAGTTGATTCATGTCTTTTTGGAAAAACAGTGACATGCCAGCTTCAATATGCAGAAGTGTAAATAAAATAAAATAAAAACTATATAAATATAATAAGATAAACCGTCTAATGAGTATAGTCAAATAAATATTGCAAAACTATCAGTGTTAATCACTGTGCCATGTTTATGAAATGTGCTCCTTAAAATAAAACTTTTGTCTTGGTGACCAAAAAAAATAAATTATTGAATAACTTCAATATGCAAAAGTGTAAATGTTAATAAAATAAAATAAAAACCACATAAACATAATACAAATAAATATCTATTTATTTTATTACAAAAATTATTACAATTATTAAATACATTTTAATTTTATAAAATTCATTAAAATATAATAAAATAAGTAGTAGATATAATATAATATAATCATATATAATAAACAGTCTTCTTGGAAAACATGACCATTTTAATATGCAGAAGTGTAAATAAAATAATAAACAATATAAATATAACAAAATAAATAGTATTATAGATTAGTTGATTCATGTCTTTTTGGAAAAACAGTGACATGCCAGCTTCAATATGCAGAAGCGTAAATAAAATAAAATAAAAACTATATAAATATAATAAGATAAACCATCTAATGAGTATAGTCAAATAAATATTGCAAAACTATCAGTGTTAATCACTGTGCCATGTTTATGAAATGTGCTCCTTAAAATAAAACTTTTGTCTTGGTGACTAAAAAAAAAGAAATTATTGAATAATTTTGTGCTCTGGAAATTGCTAAAGACTCTTGTAAGTGGACATGAAACTAGTTTGAGGAGCAGTTTTCTCTCTGAGACGGTTCACATGTGTGCTACAGCACATTTACGCCCTCTTGTGAACTCAACTGCCATGAACACACACACACTTTGCTGTTAAGCACTGATTTCAGTTAAAAACCAGATAAGCTCTCACGGACTTGCTGTAAGCTTCTACATCCGTAAGTGCTGACAGTGAACTTTTCTGAAGAAAATAAGTGGGAAAATACTTGCCTGTGCAATATTCATCGATACAATGCTAGAGTTTAGTGACTGGTTGCCAGGGCGTTGCTATGGGGTTGCTAGGATTCTGTGGGTAGTTGCTAGGTGGTTTACCCGTTTTAATGTCTTCCAGCTGAAAAGATGCGCCAGAATCACTTTGAGAATATTTTTTCTCCAGCTGATAAACGTTAATTAAAAACTTTGACAGCCAATCAGATCCACCCAACTTTAAGGAGCTCATGCATTTAAAAATGACAAAACTTAAGCACATGCTTAATAATATACAGAACGTTACCATCCTTTGGAGTGGACTATTATAGTTATCTTTATAGGTATCGTTCTTGAAGCAAAATCCTGAAGAGGAGCAATGATAAGTGATGCTTGCCTTAGCATATACTATTATCTGTTAAATAATACATTGTACAGATCTTTTACACAACACATTAAACCTCAAACAGCAGTTTTGAAATAATACCCAAATTAGTTGTTTGGTAAACAAAGCACCTTGGACTCTTTCTTTGGGGAAATCTAAGTGTTAAAGTATGTAAGTAAAAAAGCAGAGGTGCCAACAGGCCTATAGATTTCCCAGAAATGCCTTTGAAAAAGCCGTAAAAAGATTTCATGGATGTCAGTGACCCCTTTGTTATGATTCAATCCCACTATTTAAGCCAAGATATGGGCCCGTGTTACGGGCTGTTAGAACGCTTAAGTGTTTTTTCTTCTGTCTTTTTCTTTTACGACTTTCCAGTGCTGGGAGCTTGGAAAGCCAGAGCAGAACTGCTTACAAATCACTAATTAGCACGGGAGGCGGTCAGCAGTAGGTCCGGGGGGCCTGTGAGGTGTGTCAGCACATCTGGACCCGCACATCAGAACCGACGACCATTTCCCATAAATCCCTGCTGCTTTCATGTGTGTGGTTCAAAGCCCGTCCGCCTGGAAAGTTTGACACAGGATACGTGGGGAGAGCCAGAGCCAATTAGCGCATTCATCCCCGCGGCAGGGCCTGAATACCAGCGAATAACGCTTCTCTAGAACCCATCCGTGGGCTTTACCCGGGACGCCAGCAGCAGCAGCGCGGTGGTCCAAACGCACATCTCTCCAAATCCTCTCCACCCATCTCTGCATCTTATGCACATAAATCTCAGCTGCAGGCGACTCATCTGTCTTATGTCACTGGTGCTGGCAGCAGTCTGTCTCTGAGATCCACCAGCCATAAAACTCAAGAACACCAAACACTGAGGAGATTCATTTGAAAGTTAGAATTATACAGATAAATGATGTGAAACTGTGCGTTACGGTGATTTTACTATACTTAAGAGGTGCTGTGGTAAACCGCGGTGTGGAAAAATCACTTTAATGCACACCCTCAAGTAGCTTATTGCTTTTATTGAAAAGTGGCAACAACATAATTTTAAAAAAATGCAATACATATCTACAATTAACAACAATAATAATAGTAATAATAAAATAATAATAATTATTATTATTAATAATAAACAATTATCAACATATAATATGGCGATAAATCCATTAATTGCCAAGTAACAATGAAATTCCATAAATAAGTAAATAAATATTCATAGTTTTATCAATTTTTATCTATCTATCTATCTATCTAGATATTACATGCATTAAATTGACAGTAAAGACATTTATAATGTTACAAAATATTTCCATTTCAAATAAATGCTTTCTCTTTATCTAAGAATATAGAAAATGTAAGAAATATAGAAAATTCTGAGAAAATAAAAATGTATCACGGTTTCCACAAAAATATGAAGCAGCACAATTGTTTTCAACATTGATAATAACGCGAAATGTTAATAAATAATCAAAATACGAATAAAAACTATAATAGCATCTCAATTATATTAAAATAACCCTGATTAACGCACATCCTCATGTGCCTAATTGCTTTAATGAAACGTTGCCAACAGCATACAAGCTGTTTTTAACAATAAGCACGATGAACTATTGTACATCCAAGTAATATAGGTCAAACACTGTCAGGCCTGCTGAAGGCCAAAATAATGCAATATCACTGCTCAACTACTCAATAATAATCATCCAAAAGCTTAGTTCTACTACATTTGATGACAAACAGCTCAAATGGCCTAATCTGGCAACAGAGTGCATTATGTTAAAACAGAAGCAGAGAGAATGGAAAATATAAATCCCTGAGGCTTTAGACTCATTCTCACACAGCTCAAAATGTTAGTAATACTTTAAATGTCAAATATGAGCCAGGAAAACATGCCTGTACTAGTCTGGGTGGAGCAGGAGGGATTAATGAATGCGGTTCAATCGTAACAAACAACCAATCAGCCGCTCACACCACAAATCAACGATCAAGTGGATTCTAAAGATGTGTATCACTCTGAAGGATGAAGTCACTTACTATGGCAAGCCGTTTTAACATTTAATCCTCAAAATTTACTAGTATCTATTTTAAAGCTACTAATGCTTATCTTTTAGCTATTAGTATCTATTCCTTATCTAGCCTACTCATTCATTAACTACTAGTGCTTATTCTTTAGCTATACTATTAACTTTTTAAAGACATATTCTTTAGATACTAGTTCTCATTACAATTTTTTTCGATTGCTTAAACACATTTCTTGAAACTATGCCTCATATTCTCAAAATAGTAAAATCAGCTGAAATGTCTAGTCAGGCTTCTTCCATTCCATCGTGTCTGTGTCCTACAAAAATAGAAGTACTGATTACTGTAACTGTAACATCCTTTTTACAAAATGGAAGCAGACAGAAACTCTATCTGTATGTAAGGCAATTTGATGCATGTGTTGTAACAGAGTACAGCACTCAAAAGTTACAGTAGAGTACACTGAGGTACACCTACCTGTTTTCCTCCCTGAAGGTTCTTATGATCGAGGCGACGGTGAAGCGACTCAAATTTGGCTGTACTCATTGCCCTGCCTCCCTCATAGTCATACCATGGACAAGGACATGGTCAACTAGTATGGGTGTGCTTTTTGATAAATGGCGTTATGGTTTGGAAATTTTAGTTCAAAAGCCTGGTGATAGTGTTTAAACAATCGAGAAAAACTGTAATTAGATACTAGTACTTATTTCAATAGTCACTAGTAATTATTCTGCTGTTACTAGTAACACATTTCAAATTTTTACCATTGGCTGCAATATTCGAGAAATCACAAATTTGGAATTACCAGCTTCTCGTGCAGTGGCTGAAAGGTTCATCCCTTTGGCCTTCATCTGGACAACCTCCTGTCGCAGGGTTTCAGTCACCTTAGAGCGGCCCACAATTTTGCAATCTCAGTGAAAATTACAGGAATGCTGCTAGTTAAAGAGGGTTTGTCATATAATTAAGAAAATTTATATTTGAAGGTTCTTTTTCAAATATCTAACTTTTTTTATACTGTGCTTCAGAATACAATCAATTTAAGAAATATGCTTAAAAAACTGCCCTTTTACTCCTGTTAGGATAAGTTCATATGCATGAAATTTAGGAAATTGTAAGTTGTTCTCTAATTTTGATCTCCACTGTAAGTAGCTAAAAATAAATAAGCACTAGTAGCATAAAAATAGATACTAGTATGCATAAGTTTTATACATTAAATGTTAAAGCGGCTTGCCATACACTTCCTTTCTGAGGACGCCCTCTGTAAACCAACATCAGAGAAGAACGGACCTCTGCGCTCGGGATAAACGAAGAACTAACCACACTCAAGTGGCGTTAAACACAAGCCCCATCCAAAACAGCGCCATCTCCATGGACACACAATAAGGGATGAGTGTTATCCAATGGGAATTTGGCTAGTTAAATACTGAAACCTCAGGCGTTTGGGAATACAGTTTAGTCTGAGCAAACTGCGATGAATCAACCGTTCCCAAGAGGTACCAAATGTCCTAAAGAGCCTGAACTGAGAGTAAAGCCCGCCGTGAGTCTGATCTGGCAGACGGGACGGGTCATTATCTGCTATACAGAGCGTCCAGGCAAGCAGAGCGTCCAGGCAAGCAGAGTGTCCGTCTTGTTACGTCAAATAATTAACAAAGCTGAGAAGCAGGAAATAAGGATATCTACCAGGAAATTAAAAACTGGAGATGATATAAAATGAGAGCAAAAAAGAAGAATATCATGCACCATGGATCGCGGAATGTACATTTCAATATTAGAAACAGTACTATTACTTAATTGTTATATTAGTGCTAACAGTATTACAACATCATTATATTGTAACTTAATTGTAACATTTGAACTTTTAATTTAGTGCAATATTTTGTCATTGCAACATTTTAGTGCAACCTTCGCTAACAGCTGCAGTTGGATGTATATGTATACCTAAATGCACTGTTATCCCACTGGTCACTACTGTTGCCATCAACATGTTTACTCATTCTATGACCACACTCAACAAAACTGAATTATTGTGAATTCATATATAAATACTAGACACCTTAAAGATAACATGTATCAAAAATCTGTCATATCGTTATGTTCAAATACTGTACTTGTCACGCCCATGGGCTGTTTTGTGTCTCTTTTTTTCCCCCACGTGTTCCATGTTCCCCCCTGTGACCTAGTTTCTCCCTCATGTTGATTATGTTCATTGATGTCAGGTGTTCCCCATTTTGTTCTAGTGTTTTAAGCCCTGGTTTTTCCTGTGTCTTGCGTCTGGTCTTGTTCGTCAATCGCCTGTGCTACGAGTGCGTTCCTTTGGATAAATAAACGTCTCCTCGCTCCTTCGCTCCTTCACATTAGCAGCAGATCATGACAGAATACCGGACCGAACAGTTAGCGGCGCCCCTTCTCCTAGTTTTTGTTTCCTTTTTTGAAAGTTTTGTTTTCCGTTTTTCCCCCCTGCGAAAATGGAAACCGCCGCAAGATTCGCTGCCCTAGCCCGCAGAGATCTTCCTTTTATAGAATTCGACCGGGAATTCTGCGGGCTCGCCGTGATGACGGCGTTGGATGATGCCACGCTTAATTCGTTGTTCTGGATCGGGTCCAATTACCATCGCCCCGTGGACCTCCCAGACACCACAGGACTGAGCTGGAGGGAAGGTATCCTCCGATGTCTGGAGAGTGTCTGGCCCCGATTCAGAACCAGCTCGGTGTCAAGCCTGCCGGCCGCTCAGCAGTGAAGCTTCAGGAACTTGGGAACAAGGGCTCCAGTTCCCAAGTTAAGCCCAGGGAGGGCTCCTGTTCCTACGTCCAGCCCAGGGAGGGCTCCCGTCCCCGAGTCCAGCCCAGAGAGGGCTCCTGTTCCCACGTCCGACCCATAGAGGGCCGCTGTTCCCACGCCTGGCCCAGGGAGGGCCACAGTTCCCAAGTCAAGCCCAAGGAGGGCTGCTGTTCCTACATTTGGCCCACAGAGGGCCTCAGAACCTGAAAGTTCCCCCAAGGAATTTTTTTTGGGGGGGAGTCTATAGGGCTCTGGCAGTAGAGGCCGGGCTGAGTGCAGAGGCCAAAGTCACAGAGGCCGCTCCGCCATGGCCCCCTGAACTGTCTGCTCTGCCATGTCTCCCTAGTCTGCCTGCTCCGCCATGACCCCCTGAGTTCCCTGCTCCGCCATGGCTCCCTAGTCTGCCTGCACTGCCATGGCCCCCTGAGTTCCCTGCTCCGCCATGGCTCCCCGGTCTGCCTGCTTTGCCATTGCCCCCTGAGCTCCCTGCTCCGCCATGGGTCCCGGAACGGGTACCGCCCTGGAGGCCGTCCGTTCTGTGTAAGCCTGTCTCTAGAGGCCTCCAGAGCGCCCACCCCACCTCCCCGTTGGAAGTTATGAGGAGCGTGGGCACATCTTCCGGGAGGGGGAGGTAATGTCACGCCCTTGGACTTCCCCTGCGTTCCTATGTCTTGTGGTTTTGCTCCCCACGTGCTCCACATTATCCAGTTTCTCCCTTGTCTTTTGATTTCAGGTGTTCCCTCATTAGTTTCCATGGTTTTTGATTAATTACTCCACCTGTTTCAGTTCTCCCTGATTACGTTCCCTGTGTTTATAAGCCCAGTGTTTCCTGTGTCTAGCATCCTGTGTTAAACGTCTCATCTCCTGTGCTACATGTGTGTTCCCTTGTTTGGATTAATAAATATTGTCTCTTCGTGAATTCTCCCACGTCTCCTCGCTCCTACACAGTAGGCAGTACCGTGACAGTACTATCCTTTTGTTTTGGAGCTTTGATGCAGCGGTCATGCGACAGTTTACACTAACCATGTGACACTGACTGCACATATTCAATTGAGACCCTTTTATTTGTTTCCATATCTGCAGGAAATGCACTAAAACACCAGTCAGTAACATTTTTAGAGCTTTATAAATGAAAACCTTCTTTACGGTCACTATTGTGACCGGTGGGATTAATCGTGCATACATATGAGCATAGCCTATGTATTTTTGTATGTTATATTTGTAACAGACCTCAAAAGTAACCCGGGCCCAGGCAATCCATGTCATGCACATTTTGGCAGCACTTCAGAAAGAGTCTGTGGGTTTATTTATGGCGCGAATGCAATCACTGTAAAAATAAACATAGCTTGTGGCTCCGTTCCAAAAACTAACGAGCTGCCTTGCTGTCTACTGTCTACATAGGGAAACTTATTTCAATAGAAGGCAACATTCTAACTTAAACGGAACCCTAACAAGTGGACCCAAGATGTTTGGAACGCTCTACATAGGGCAACAACTTATGTGCAGTGTTGGGGAGTAACTAGTTACATGTAACGGAATTACGTAATTTAATTACAAAATAAAAGTAATTGTAATCAGTTACAGTTACTGAGAAAAAATGTGTAATTAAATTACAGTTACTTATGAAAATGTTAAGGATTACAAAGAGGGTTATCTGCTTTTTTTCACACTCACTCCCACATACAGATTTAATTGATTTCTTTCATAAATTGCAGTGACTGCTCTAAAATATGAAACACCAATGTTTCTTGGAGTTTAGAACATGCTTATTCGATAACTCTTTTATTTCCTATATTTACATATAGCTATGCTTCATTTTTTAAAGATTAACTCTTTTTTTTCCCAAGGCATTGTTAGATTCCAGTGTTTACTGTCAAAGCTATGTAAAGATTTGTAAGAGCTATGTATAGCTAATAAAATATTTCTTGTTATGATTTTAAATATGTATTTAACCTCAGAATGTTCTCAAAGTAAGTCTGATTTTGTGGTGGCTGTGCTTCTAAGGGGACATTGATCTTCCACAAGTTGGTATGATTCTTTAGGGTCTTCATGAACGGTCTGCAACATACTTTGGTTAAAATTCCTCAGTGGTCATGTAAAACAACACCCTTTTTACCTTGCTCTGTTCACAGCGACTCATTTTGGGGCATGTACCTTTAAATGCTAATGAGTTCTGCTCACCCACCACTTTCTTCCGTGAAAGAGCAAAGGCGATTTGCAAATAATCATAAAATAAATTTTGCATCCAATGTTTACTTTAAAACTGAAATATAATCTTAATTCAAGAGATGAAGGATTTCGAAAGTGTGACAGTAATCAGTGTTGAGTACTACTGTAAGGTTTACCCTGCCTGGTTTACATGTTTGAAAATGATAAACAGTTGAAAACATTAGAAATTTAGAAAAGTAATCAAATGTAATCAGTTACATTACTTTAATAAAGTAATTGAAAAGTTACACTACTTATTGCATTTTAAGTAGGGTAACTTGTAATCTGTAACCTATTACATTTCCAAAGTAACCTTCCCAACACTGCTTATGTGTTATACAAATAGCACTACTAACATGAAATGCACAAGAAATTATTACAAGATAGTTCAACAACGTGATACTCTAAGCATAGAAATACACTGTGCACACTAATACTGTATTATACAGTCTGTTTGTAATTACAGAACTATTTTTTTGTGTAATTATAAATATATTTATAATCAGCATTTCTCCCGCTTCCTCCACCAGATGGATATTTTTATTTGCCTTGTTGCAGTGCATTATGGGATTGTATTCTCTGTAAAGGATATTTAAAAGACTGTCATAGAATTTATGAGTAATTTTGTCAATCAAGGGGTCTGTGGGGTGTCTGTACACAAATTAAACAGTTTAAATACTATATACAGTATAACTCAAAACGTTTCAATAACATTATGAAATATTTCATTAGGTAAATGTGTTTCCATCATAGTTTATGTGCATGTTTTCTTATTAGATAAAAAAAATGATCCAACTCAATTAAGCGCATACGTTTTTTTTACTACGCATTTTTAGAATTTAAGCACATCTTGGCATTCCCATTAGGCGATATCCCAAAAGTTCTTACTCTGGAGGTTACCATAATATCATGATCAGTATCAGATTGTACAATGTCAAAACTAAAAGATAATTTCTATGGTAAACTGAATCAGAAAAATGACACACCCTATGTCTACCATTGGTCATAAAACAGATAAAAAACATTGTAACATTGATATCAAATATTTCATTAAGCACAAAAGTTAGTAAGGAGGTCACCATAATATCATGACTGGTATCAGATGTACAAAAACAAAACTTAAAGGTGTTTTAATTTCTATGCCAAATGAAATTTGGAAAAATTATGACATGCCCTCAGTCTTCCATTGTTCAAACAAACAGCTAAAAACATTGTAACAGCGTAATCAAATGTTTCTGTAACCACAAACGTTACACTGAAAAAAATTTGGTGCAAAAACAAATTCCACTCAGAAACAGAATTTTACAATTACAAAGAAAAGGCAAGTAACACATTGAATTAAGCATTACATTTTGAAGTAGAAAGACTGAAATACAACAATGCATTGCAATATTGCGTAAGTCTATAAAAAAGTAACTAATCGTGTTAGTTACTCTTTAGAGAAAGTAATGCATTATCTTACTTTTTGTCACCAGAGCTGCGCTAGCAAAACTCAAGGTGATTTCTATGGCAATCTAAATTGGAAAAATGATGACACACCCCGTTTTCCATTGCTTGGACAAACAGGTCCGGACAAAATTGGCCATGAATCACTGTATAATTTGCACATTGGTTTTGGGTCGATGTAAAGAGTGACGTTTGCTTTCAGAGACCCTGAATTTCAGAGCTTTCGTTTGTCTCACACCCCATATAACCTCAAAAAGCCATAATTCACCTCATGAGCGCAAGGGCCACTTATCAGAAGTGAAGGCCCTATAAAAACGACAAAATGTCACATTCTCACCCCCACCCCAAATCACAGCACTCCCAGCGATGGAAAAACTAAGTGAGAACAATTCAAACTATGAGCCCGTCTGGCGACGATCCGACCCGAAAGCCTCCCACGGAGCTCCCGGGATCTTTCAGGATGAGAGATCCAAGCTCCCCTCGAGCCGTCAAAGAGACTCACTTTGTCTAGCTGAACAAAAGGGGCAAAAGAAAAGCAAAATGTATCAGTCTGGCCATAATCCCAGCTGACTTGACGCTGAAACGAGTCCAGGTTGAGATGTTTCCCTCACACCCTGCCGTGCCGCCGGACTCAAGGGCCGCTCTTCAGCAAAGCTCTGTGATTTACTGTAAAGATGCTCATAGTTTCCCCACAACACACAGTTACTCACACAGGAGGAGCGCTTTCCCACTCACACCTTGAGGTTTGCAGGATGGATTCCCAGCAGTCCAAGATGTTCCAGGAATCGAGCGGGAAATTTAAGCACATCTTGGCATTCCCATTAGGCGATATCCCAAAAGTTCTTACTCTGGAGGTTACCATAATATCATGATCAGTATCAGATTGTACAATGTCAAAACTAAAAGATAATTTCTATGGTAAACTGAATCAGAAAAATGACACACCCTATGTCTACCATTGGTCATAAAACAGATAAAAAACATTGTAACATTGATATCAAATATTTCATTAAGCACAAAAGTTAGTAAGGAGGTCACCATAATATCATGACTGGTATCAGATGTACAAAAACAAAACTTAAAGGTGTTTTAATTTCTATGCCAAATGAAATTTGGAAAAATTATGACATGCCCTCAGTCTTCCATTGTTCAAACAAACAGCTAAAAACATTGTAACAGCGTAATCAAATGTTTCTGTAACCACAAACGTTACACTGAAAAAAATTTGGTGCAAAAACAAATTCCACTCAGAAACAGAATTTTACAATTACAAAGAAAAGGCAAGTAACACATTGAATTAAGCATTACATTTTGAAGTAGAAAGACTGAAATACAACAATGCATTGCAATATTGCGTAAGTCTATAAAAAAGTAACTAATCGTGTTAGTTACTCTTTAGAGAAAGTAATGCATTATCTTACTTTTTGTCACCAGAGCTGCGCTAGCAAAACTCAAGGTGATTTCTATGGCAATCTAAATTGGAAAAATGATGACACACCCCGTTTTCCATTGCTTGGACAAACAGGTCCGGACAAAATTGGCCATGAATCACTGTATAATTTGCACATTGGTTTTGGGTCGATGTAAAGAGTGACGTTTGCTTTCAGAGACCCTGAATTTCAGAGCTTTCGTTTGTCTCACACCCCATATAACCTCAAAAAGCCATAATTCACCTCATGAGCGCAAGGGCCACTTATCAGAAGTGAAGGCCCTATAAAAACGACAAAATGTCACATTCTCACCCCCACCCCAAATCACAGCACTCCCAGCGATGGAAAAACTAAGTGAGAACAATTCAAACTATGAGCCCGTCTGGCGACGATCCGACCCGAAAGCCTCCCACGGAGCTCCCGGGATCTTTCAGGATGAGAGATCCAAGCTCCCCTCGAGCCGTCAAAGAGACTCACTTTGTCTAGCTGAACAAAAGGGGCAAAAGAAAAGCAAAATGTATCAGTCTGGCCATAATCCCAGCTGACTTGACGCTGAAACGAGTCCAGGTTGAGATGTTTCCCTCACACCCTGCCGTGCCGCCGGACTCAAGGGCCGCTCTTCAGCAAAGCTCTGTGATTTACTGTAAAGATGCTCATAGTTTCCCCACAACACACAGTTACTCACACAGGAGGAGCGCTTTCCCACTCACACCTTGAGGTTTGCAGGATGGATTCCCAGCAGTCCAAGATGTTCCAGGAATCGAGCGGGACGCAGGCATCTCAAGCAGACGTGCTTTGGCCATTCAGCAACACCTGAGAATAAAAACAGGTCAAAGGTTCGATGACATGCAAGAATGTCTGAGAAAACGAAACATCCAAAAATATGCATAAAAATGAAATCTTTGTTTTCATGTGGTTTGGAAAAACCTTTGCACCATTTTCAGGAAGTGTTTTGATTTAGTAGCTCTTCATGGAAATATCGAGTTGTGCAAACAAGTAAAAAAAAAGTCATTCTTTTCTTTGCATCAGAAATAAACCTGAGTTTAAACATCTTGATGGTTATTTTCCAATATAGTTTCAAAAGTACTTATATATATATATTTACAAAGTCTTCTAGTTGTTTTAACATTTGACAACTTAAACTAGTGTTTTCATGTCATAAAGCTTTTAAGAGATTTGCTTACCTTCACACACTGCCTTGAGGGTCTGTAGGTGTTTGTGATGTCATTTCCTGTTTGCTGCTTTGTCACATGACAACAAAATGTCTTCATGTATGTTTTTTTTTTTTAACTTTTCAAATAGCAAACAGGCATTATCATTGTGAAACACACCCACAATAAATCCAAGCAGAATACACTGAAAGAACAAAGAAAAAACAAACAGTACATAGCAAAATATATGAAAGCTAAACATTTTAAATGAATTTATTTCGTATATATTGCAAGTAATTTATAGTTTTAAGCCACTCCTCTTTTTCAGTTGAAATCCAATAAAAAAATGAATTTTAAATGACACACACTTGCAGCAACTTCAACAAATATATATTTGTGTAAATAAAACCTATCTATAATCAATATATGATTACAAAAAAAATCAACTCTTTGTTTTGCATAAAACACCTAACTTAATGTGATATTAAAAAGCAGGTATTACATTATTCATGAACATTGGTTTTAAGTAGTACACTCGCTTTGACGGCTTGATTAGGTTTTTAAATTATTAATTATTAAAAAAAAACTTAACTACATATTTAAAAAAAAAAACTTTTCAGGCATTTTAATTAGAATAAGTCAAAGTACCTTCCATAAACAAGCTAATGGAAAAAATAATTCAATTGCAATTCGATTATAACAGTTACATTTTAAATAATAATATAATTTATAATAATATATAACAAATATATATATATATAATTTTAGT
>NW_015648473.1:128336-133894 GCF_001515625.1 Sinocyclocheilus rhinocerous
AGCAAACAGACATGCATTATGTGAAACACACCCACAATAAATCCAAGCAGAATACACTGAAAGAACAAAGAAAAAACAAACAGTATATAGCAAAATATATGAAAGCTAAAAAAAAATGTAAATGAAAACTTATTTCGTATATATTGCAAGTAATTTATAGTTTTAAGCCACTCCTCTTTTTCAGTTGAAATCCAATAAAAAAATGAATTTTAAATGACACACACTTGCAGCAACTTCAACAAATATATATTTGTGTAAATAAAACCTATCTATAATCAATATATGATTACAAAAAAAATCAACTCTTTGTTTTGCATAAAACACCTAACTTAATGTGATATTAAAAAGCAGGTATTACATTATTCATGAACATTGGTTTTAAGTAGTACACTCGCTTTGACGGCTTGATTAGGTTTTTAAATTATTAATTATTAAAAAAAAACTTAACTACATATTTAAAAAAAAAAACTTTTCAGGCATTTTAATTAGAATAAGTCAAAGTACCTTCCATAAACAAGCTAATGGAAAAAATAATTCAATTGCAATTCGATTATAACAGTTACATTTTAAATAATAATATAATTTATAATAATATATAACAAATATATATATATATATATATATATATACAATATGTAGCTACATTTAGCCTTTTATTACTTTTTAAACCAAGAAAAATGTCTGTATTTCCCTTTACAACCCATTGATGTTTCCCATGCTGCTTGTAGGAACTAAATGAGAACCAGTCCACCCCTAAGAAAGAGAAGCAGGAGTGGCTTTCGAAGCAGAAGGAGAACTTTCAGCACTACCAGGCAGAGGAGGAAGCCAACCTGCTCCGCCGGCAGCGGCAGTACCTGGAGCTGGAATGTCGGCGCTTTAAACGGCGAATCCTCATTGCAAAACACAATGTAGAGCAAGACCTTGTACGGGAGGTAACTTCACTTTTCCTCAAAGACATAACTAATGACTAGGGTTGTAATAGTATGCAAACATGACGGTTCGGTACGTACCTCAGTTTTGATGTCACGGTTCGGTATGGTTTCAGTACAGCAGGGGGGGAAAATTGCTTTAATTTATTTTTATCAAACAGTTGTTTACAGAACATTTCTGCTCTTTCTTTAAATAAATTTAATAAAAATGGATAAAAATCTACCTCAGCTTATGCTCTGATCTATAGGCAGCCCTTTTACTATAAGGTTACAATTAACAACTGAGCCCAAACTTTATATATATACATACATATATATATAATTTTAGTTTACAATTTGCATTAAATATAAATTTCAAATACTTTTTATTCATTATGATCACAGGTGCAATACCATCTTCATATTTTAGACTTTAGTATCCTTGAAAAATATCAAAATTTATGTGAATTCTTCATAATAGATTCAGACACAAAAATAGAACTGCATTGAAAGTAAAGGATAAATATTTTCAAAAACAGCAACAAAAAAAAATCATGTAAAAATATGAATTTTATATTTATAACATTAAATGTAAGGGAAAACCTCCAGTGTTATATTGAAACATTAAGAGCTGTTACAAGTTACCAGTTTTGTTTTTATTTGTCATCATTAGTGTTGAGACTGACTGTAATTAATGCAACGGTTTAAAATCTGATTAATAAACAGTGATGGGACAGTTTTAACTAAAATATTTAGCTATAAATGTCTCATCATATTGCTGTTGCCACCTTTTTATAATAGCTTATATCTTAAATTTTACCATAATCATAAAACATCTAAATGAGGGATTTCCCCCCATTTTAATTTCATTAGATAACTGTTTAATGAGGAGAATTTGGGAAAATTGAGAAATGCATGCTGCCCTCTACAGGTGGAAAAATAAAAATGTGCAAATACCCCAGAGGAAAAAACATTTATTATTATATTCTGTAAATATAAATCACACATAAAGTGTCTCAGTCGTTTATAGTTCATGAAACGGTCTGTGAGCGTAATCACTTGCTCTTTTTCTTCTTTTTGGCGGCCGGTGCGTGCTGCAGGCCGTCGTCGCTCTCGGCCGCTCTCGTTCTGCTGGTTTTATCGCTCACGTATCCGCTGGAGTCGCTCGTTGGGAGCTCAGAGGGCGAGATCTCATCCGCCTCCTGCCGTTTGTCTTTCTTCTTCTTCTTCTTCTCTTTGTGATGTCCGTTTGCACTGGAGTCTATCTCGGTTGTGTCGGCAGCGGTCTGCTGGTTTTCTGACGTTTGCTCCAGGCTGCTGTCGTTCAGAGACTCTTTCTCACGCTTGTCTTTCTTCTTCTTCTTCTTCTTGGGTTTTGGACTGTCGATCGTGTCTTCTGTGGATTCTGGTTCTGTAGCGGATTCTACAGTCGTTTCCTTTTGTTCGGCTTGGGCCACGAGCTCTTGCACTCTGAAAATCAATAAATGGTCATTAGTAAGGATACACTTATCTCCCAAATCAAGACTATTACAATACTTGGGCAAATCGATATGTATTGCTTTTTTTTTTAAAGAAAAATTGCGATTCTACAAGCATTGCAATGTGTAGCAATTTTTGTTTGCTTTTCTAACACTACATACAAGCTTTAGTTGACATATAAGAGGAGTCATTTTTACAAAAACAATTCATCACATCATTTGAAGCTTTATTTCAGAAGCATCAAACAGTAATCGACTACAAAATGGTCAATTCAAAACCCTGGACTTAATATTAAAAAAAAAAAAAACTTTCTGAAAATAAATAAAGTACTACATTAAGCTGTTCCTGCCATAAGAAAACAGTCAATTAAATAAGAAATTATTTTTTTACGGACACACAGAAACTGAAATTAAACTTTTCTTTTTGCTGGAAAACCGAAACCAAAATAAACTTTATTTAATAATTACTTAATAATCAACATCCAAATAAAACGGAGTTGTATATATAACATTTAAATTGCACACAAGGCAGTTTTTACATGAACTTTTCTTTAATAATATAAAGTCAATGCATCACCAGAGTGAAAATTAAACGCCACTGATTCTGTCAATTATTCTTTATAAACAAGGACTAAAATTAAACAATTTAATATGAATTATTATCGATTCTGGAATAAAAGAATCAATTTCAAAATCATAAACCAAAATAAACTTTTTTAAATAATCAATTACTTGATAATCAACATCCAAATAAAACGGAGTTGTACATATAACATTTAAATTGCACACAAGGCAGTTTTTACATGAACTTTTCTTTAATAATATAAAGTCAATGCATCACCAGAGTGAAAATTAAACGCCACTGATTCTGTCAATTATTCTTTATAAACAAGGACTAAAATTAAACAATTTAATATGAATTATTATCGATTCTGGAATAAAAGAATCAATTTCAAAATCATAAAAATATAGTGCTGGGCAACGATTAATCGCATCCAAAATAATTTTTTTTTTTTTTTTTTTACATAGTATATGTGTGTGTACTGTGAATATTTATTATGTATATATAAATACACACACGTGCATGTACATATTTCAGAAAAATATATTGTTTACATATTAAATATATTTATACTTTTTTTAAATATAAATATTAAATATATTTATATTTATATATACATGTAAATATTTTCTAAATATGTAATGTATGTGTGTGTATTTATATATATATATATATACATAATAAATATACACAGTACACACACATATACTATGTAAACAAAAAGTTTTATTTTGGATGTGATTAATCGTGATTAATCGTTGCCCAGCACTAAAATATATATAGATAGTTAAGTGAATCGATTTTTTTCCCACGCCTAATTATTAGTAAATGAAATCAAAATGACTGATTTAATGAAATGTCCATAATGTATTATTCTGGGAAAGAACTGGACACTTAATAAGATTAGGATCACCTGACTGATATTTAACATAGTGATGCAAAAAAATGCATTTTAATTTTCAGCCGAAATGGCTGAAACAAATAAATCATTATGAGGTTTTTAACTAAAATATGAGTCCATAATTCAAAATAACACTTACTCCAGTGAAAAAGTCCATCTCCTGTTGTCTCCCACATTTTTGTTTAGAATCGTTTTGGCTTGTAAACGGTGCTTGATCTGTGCAGATTTCTCTCCTGATTCAGACCAGACCACTTTTTCACTGGAGAAAGTGTTATTATGGATTATGGACTCGTATTTTAGCCGGAAGTAACAGTTTGAAGTTAAAAACATCTTAATAATGGATTTGTTTGGAGTGGAGTGGATTATTGTGATGTTTTTATCAGCTGTTTGGACTCTCATTCTGACGGCACCCATTCACTGCAGAGCATCCATTGCTGAGACACTGATGCAATGCTACATTTCTCCAAATCTGACGAAGAAACAAACTCATCTACATCTTGGATGGTCTGAGGGTGAACACATTCAGCAAATTCTCATTTTGGGTGAACTATTCCTTTAATATAAGGGCCTTTCGCACCGCTTTAGTTCCAGAACTAAATGTACAACACAACGTTTTAAATCATGGCGGGTGAGGGCATTTTCATACTCGTTTGGCCAATCAATGTCTACTTACGTCACGATTAGTACCAGTTGTGCTGGTTAGACCCTGCTCCGGAGTAGGACCTAATTTGGTTCTCGAAAAAGGCAGTCCGGTACTAAAATCGCACCCAGTTCCGGCGGTGCGAAAACGCCAAAAAGTGGGTAGTTCCACAATTAGTTCTGGTACAATGAAAAGGTTCCCGCGGTGCGAAAGGCTCTATAGTATGCAGCAAAAAGAAAGCGTTGACCGTACCTGCACTTCTCCAGCCGTCCCCTGATGAGCAGAACACCTGCAGCATCGGCGTCCAGCTGGAAGACCTCAAACTCCAGGCTTTGTCCGACACACAGTCCACAGTCCCTCCACTGCTCTGAGCTCAGCAGACTGGGCTTCACCACCGACCCGTTAAAGCAGCCGTGAACCAGACAGCCCACGTGACCCACTCCCATTTTATTAATCACACCCTGAGCGACACAAGACAAGAATAAGCACATATATGAACTCACTCATAACCAGGCACAGAACATGATCTCTAGCTCATGAAGATCTTGTGACGTACCACGAGCTTCGACCCTTTCTTTGGTTTGAAGAGCACGAACGACGCCTCGATGTTGAGGTGAATGAATCCTTGATCGTCATAAATATCTCCATGCTGTCCCACGACTTTAATGTTGTCATACGCCATAGGAACACCTTTCAGACTGCAAATCCACAGGACACGTCATATCATAATAATTTAAATCAATCAAATTAGTGAATAAAAATGTGATTAAAATACATAAAAGATATAGAAAAAGTAATAATCTAACATAATGGAAAATAAATATTTTCCAAATAACACAGCCCTGAAACTTGGGAAAAAAATGCCGATCTGCAAGATTTTTAACAATAAATAAATAATCAAAATTCAAGCTGTATACAAGCATCTAAAGTAACTGCACATAAAGCAATTTAAGTATGAAATATATCAACTTTTTAATGATATAATTATGAATTTAACAATATATATATATATATATATATATATATATATATATATATATATAGTAATCTATGCAACAATCTACTGTAT
>NW_015648473.1:134115-135126 GCF_001515625.1 Sinocyclocheilus rhinocerous
ACACACACACACACACATATATATATATATGTGTGTGTGTGTGTGTGTGATATAGAGCATATATTTAGCAAAATTCTCCTCTGTAGAGTAAAAAAAGGACTATTATTACCTAATTTGAGACACCGAGTTCACAAATATAGAATAGAATAGAAGATAGAAAACTTCGAAAACTTTCCATCACGTATCGCAGAAAAGATGGATAATTGTTAACTGGTTTTGTAATCTGGCTGTTATACATTGCTAATTTCTACACATAAACTACATGCAAGTCATACTCAAACTAGTGCACTAGATTTATTCTGTTTTTATAAGTTGACTACAACCTTACAAAGGCATATTACACCATGCTTCTGTATCAGCTGTGACTGACTTCTGTTCAACAGCACTGACACACAATGACAACATTACAAAAAGTACTACAGTATTTTTTTAAAGGTATCATGGTCTCAAAATATTGAAAGGCAAGTACTTGAAGCCTAATAATAATGTGCAAACGTTACAGAACCATACTGTTTGTGTGAAAATACCTCGGCGTTACCATCATTTACCATGGTATTTTCTTTGCAGCCTGTGGTTTTACCTGCTGGAGTACTTGAGCAGCTCAGCGTCGAGTTCCTCCCGGATTCCCGTGCGTTTCTTCCGCAGGTGTTCGGGCGACAGTGAGATGTGCCTGCGGTGCGAGTCCAGCACCAGACACGAGTACCGCGCGTTCAGCAGCTTCACCGCGTCCGCGAACGACGGGATGAGACACGGAACCGCCGCGACATTTCCACTGGATATCTGCGCTACCGTCGAGACGTCTGCGGGGTTTGTGACGGGTTTCGCAGCTCCGTCCTCCTGCGTCCAGTTCGCCATGCCGTACACATGCGGAGGAGCACGTGGTGCGTTCGCTCGCGTGTTCGCATGCGAGATTTGCGGAGTGACGCGCGACCGCTAGCGGAGAGGAGGGGAACTGCACATGAAAAATAAAATAAAATAAAATAAAATAAAATAAATAATTAAATTAAATTA
>NW_015648473.1:135294-146665 GCF_001515625.1 Sinocyclocheilus rhinocerous
AAATTAAATTAAATTAAATTAAATTAAATTAAATTAAATTAAATTAAATTAAATTAAATTAAATTAAATTAAATTAAATTAAATTAAATTAAATTAAATTAAATTAAATTAAATTAAATTAAATTAAATTAAATTAAATTAAATTAAATTAAATTAAATTAAATTAAATTAAATTAAATTAAATTAAATCCTAAGGAATTATTTAAAAGTAAAATAAAAAATAGTTATACTTAAATATAAATTATAATTAATGAAAAATATAAAAAATAAAATAATAAAGAAAACTGATAAGGACTTAAATATTAAATTAAACAAGAAACATTGTTTATTTTAAAATTGATTAAATGAAAAATGGAAGAGGACATTAATTGAAATAAAATAATGAAGCACTTATGGAAAATGTCATAGGGTTGGTTTACAAGACATACTAAAGTTTTATATTAAACAATAGAAATCTATGGTGAGTAAAGTAAAGGTTTGGTTTATGATTAGTGGTTTAATCATCAGTCGTTATGACACAAAATACATCTGACATTTTATTTGATTGTCATGAAGCCTCTGTATAAAAATACAGTAAATAAATAAAAACTCATGTGACTTTTTGTTCTTTTTATAAATAAGTAGCTACATTATTTACATCACTAATAGTACGGAAATATTTAAAAGTCAAATTAAAAATAAAATTATACTTAAAATAAATTTAAATTTGATAACAATATTAAAAATAAAATGTAATAGAAATGAAACTGAAAAAAGACTTCAATTAAATATTAAATTCACAAGAAAGAAAACTGTTAATTTAAAACTGGAATAAATGAAAAATGGATGAAAAGGACATCAATTGAAATTTAAGAAATTTAGCACTAGTCTACAATATATGTATATTAAAACATACAAATCTATGATGTGTAAAGTAAAGGTGTTTTTGTGTGTTAACGGTTTAATCATCAGCCATAATGCCACAAATTACATTGATATCTTTATTTCATTTTCATATGAAGCCTCTATATAAAAATACTGTAAATGAATAAATATCTTTACAGGCATTTTACAGTGTGCATTTATACGATCAGGATAAAAGCATTCAGTAAACCATACAATATCAGAATTAAATTCCCTTTATCTAGATACGGGGAGAGAGAAAGAGATACAGAAAGAGAGAGAAGATCATTTGCATGCTTATTTCGTACTCAAATGTCTGTTTTCTGTACGCTGGTCGTCAAGGTCATCAGCTCTGACCTCTCCTGAGGTCACCAGGTAACTGGACTCTGATTGGCTGTCTGTCTGCTCAATACTGTTATCTGACGCTCCGTCTACATTATGTCCGGTGAACGCCGTCTGTGCTTCTACTGTCAGCTCGACCCAGCCAATCAGAGTGAAGAACTGTCAGCCTGACTCAGCCAATCAGAGTGAAGAACTGTGCTGTTAAGAACATGTGGGCAGCGAGCTGTCACGGCGAAGCACTCCGTCCGTTGTAGGAGATTTGAGAGATGCAATTGCTGGTGTTATCCAAAACCTCCTGCAAGCAGACAAACACACGGCTGAGTTTCGCTACGAGATGAACATTCAAACAGACAGGAGAGAGACAACTTCCATTCTTAGCTACTGTATGAGTAAGATGTAGATGAGTTTGTTTCTTCATCAGGTTTGTAGAAATGTAGCATTGCATCAGTGCGCTTCCTCCCATGAAAAAGTGGTCTGGTCTGAATCAGGAGAGAAATCTGCACAGATCAAGCACCGTTTACAAGCCAAAACAGTCCATTAACAGTTCTAGACAAATATGTGGGTGGATTTTGATGTGAGAGAACAACAGGGATGGACGTTTTCACACATTATTATGGATTATGGTCTCGTCTTTTAGCCGGAAGCAACAGTTTGAAGTTAAAAACATCTTAATGATGGATTTGTTTCTTACAAACACGCAGCTTTTGTCTTCTGAAATCATTAACTGATGGACTGGAGTGGTGTGGATTACTTGTGGATTATTGTTATGTTTTTATCAGCTGTTTGGACTCTCATTCTGACGGCACCCATTCACTGCAGGAAAAGGAAAGTTGTTTCAGACATTGAGCTAATTATTAAATTTTGATGAACGTTTATGAAGTCAGTTTTTTTCTTTGTGATAATGTGTGCCGAATCATTCGCAATAAGACCAGGAACATATAATAAGAACGTAAGCTGAGTCATTTTTAATGTAATGTTGACTGTAAGTGTGTGAGATGCACCGGCACACACAGACCGCACAAACATACCAGCTCCTTGCGTACCTTCTCTGCCATTTCGTGCGAGTGATGTAGTGAATGTTCTCTCTCCAGAAACATGCGCTGCTGTTCGCTGCTGGCCAGTCTGCAGGTCAGCCATGTGGACAGCGTGCAGCTGCTGATGCCCAGACATGCTAGAGACATGACAGCCAAATGAAGAGAGCGCATGGCGTCTGGACGCTTGACCAGCGCTCGGACAAACTGGAAGTTCAGGATTCCACCAATTAACCCACAAATGCAGCAGGAGGAAAATAATATCATCTGAGAAAGAAAAACATACATAATGTTAACTGTTTGTGTGTGCCTTTTGCATGCATATAACATTCAAATAATAATGTGTATTGCATGCATATATCATTAAAATAATAACAGATATTGCATGCATATAATATCAAAATAGCAATGCATATTGCATGGAAACATCATTTAAATAATAATGCATATTGCATGCATACATCATTAAAATAATCATGTATATTGCATGCATACAACAGTCAAATAATAATGTATATTGCATATGTACAACATTAAAATAACAATGCATATTGCATGCATACATCATAAAAATGATAACGTATATTGCATGCATACAGCATTCAAATAATAATGCATTTTGCATGCATACAATATCAAAATAATGCATATTGCTTGCATGCAATATCAAAATAATATATTACAGTAAAATAACGTATATTGCAACGTACTGACTGTTTTCTATTGACTTTTGCATTATCAGCTCACATTTTTTCTTGTTCGACACTGTAAAGCTGTATTGTATAAAGCGCTGTATAAATAAAGGTGACTTGACTTGACTTGATTAGAGGTATCAGCAATAATCAAAAGGTGAACATTCATTAATAAGCTATTTAAAAAATGTTTCATTATTATTTATTCAACTTCTTACTAAATGTTCATTTAATGAGCATATTAATACATGTCAATTTCAAACCTATTTGGGGTTCATTTTAAACTAGAAATATAGTCATTTTTAAGCAATAGTTGATTTAAATCAAACTGACCAGAAGGTTGGGTTCAACATTTAACCCAACCGCTGGGTTTGTCCATATTTCCCCCAGCGATGGGTTGTTTTAAACCCAGCATTTTTTTTTAGAGTTAAACTATTTCTTGTAGACTGAAATGAAAATATCAGTTTATTTATCAAAGTGGTGTTTGCCAATGCAAAAGTAACAACCAAAGCGTGAGGGCATTTCCAGGGTGTTGCTTTGCAGTTGCTAAGATGTTCTGATTGGTTTCCATGCTCATAAAGGTCACAGTATATTAATCAGGAAGCGTACAGCACAGCAGAAATACTGTGTACGGAGGATGAAGACGAAACCATTGTGTACTGGGAGAATGGATTGTGCTGCTCAGTGATTTTATAATCGGTCAGACCACATCCAGACAGTGACATTATCTGCCAGCAGAAAACTGCCACCTCAACACTTTAGGACAGATCTGACCTCAAATTACACAAGAGACTTCTGACTCCACAGCACGGTTGCACATTATCACGTTATCCTGATTCCTGGATGACACTCCTCCTTTTAGTGCGCTATAACTGCTACTGTCATTGCTTGGTATTGTGCACTGCAGATATTGTTGGCTCCTGAGATAAATTGCTTACAGTAATAAAGGTCTGCAAATGACTAAAATGTAAATATACTGTTGGGAGAAACTACCATACTACCATACTACTTGTTTTTGCAGTATGGTGCACTATGAAGGTCTATAATAGAGAAAGCATTTGCATTTCTATTTGCATAAAAGGTTGCTCAGCTCAGATTATATTATAAATATATATTCTTTGCTTTTGACTTGTAATAAGACATTTTAGGGTAAGACACTACAGGTAAATATGGTTAAAAAAAGTTTTAACTAATACATTTCACCATACTTTCCCCAGTTGATTAATATCAATACATTAAGACAATTGTTTTGTATTACAAGTTTTCTGAAATGTTATGTTTAAATATGTAAATGAGGCATTCTCTGATTAAATATGCGCTAATTTGCATACAGTTCCAGATCAGAAATTTGAGCATTGGGTGTTGTTGCTGTGTTCTTTGAGGTGGCAAACATGTTGACATGTACTGCAATATGAACACTGGATAAAGCCAGGTTCAAAATTCTTGTTTCATTTTGTTCAGAGTTTTGGATTTTGGATATCTCTTTTTATCATTCTGTAAATCAGACAATACTGTCAACAGCCAGAAAAAGTATTCATTTTAACCATATTTTTAGGAATAAAATGTACAAAAAAAAACAAAAAAAAACTGGTAAATGATATATGAGCAAAACCTTCAGAATATAGATATGTACATTTTGGTGTATGTAAGTCCTGCTGAAGTGGAGATAAATCTCTTTTTGAGAAAACAACTTTTAAAAATATATATTGTAATGAAAATCTACAGACGTAAAGAGATAAAGTGTAATAAAATAAACATTTAAATGTGTATATTGTATGTTTTCTTTCCATTAGTCTGAAAGAAGACATGTTATAGAAGCAACATGGCCCAAAATAACAATGGTTTTAGATGTAGTGTCTTGCCTTCAATCACAAAATTAGATTAAAATTAAAAAGCTTATAACCTCATTTATTTCCAAGATAATGTAGCATTCTTGCATAATTGTTTACATGTAGGGAATAAGCAGATTCATTCAGCCATTCTGTCATTTCCCTAAATTATTGCATTATTGATTCTGCTGAAAAGGTATACCATCTCTCCTATTATTTTACTGTAAAAAAAAAAAATAGTATGCGGAACATACTCAGCATACTATTAAGCTAGTATTCCATTCATACAGCAGCCCATATCACATTACACACTGAAGAGAAACAGCCAAAACACACTTTTTGCAGTATGTTCGCCGTTTAAGTATCTAAACCCTACTGAGATGTGACTGTCCACTGGGACTAAAAGTCAATATGATTTGAAGATAAAATGCTTAAGTGTTCTTGAGTAGCTCCTGACGTTACTGTCAGGAATTCAGAACCATTACAGGCTGACGGCGAGGCTTTCCTTTTAGCCGTACAACAACATTACAAGCAGTGCCTAAAGGCCCCGAAACAAAATCAATCAGCAGGAGAGCGAGAGATAGAACGAGAAACGGTGAAGCGTGTTTGAGGACAAAGCTGAAAGCTTGTAAACAATAAATCAAAGGTAAACAAGTAATGATATGAAAAGAGACAAGTGGAGAGTAGGATGGGAGAGCCGTGGAACCTCTCAGACTAGCGTTTCACTTCAGTATGGATTTGTGATTAACACTCTCCGCCGGGGCGGCTCACTCCACTCAGAGGTGGCTAATTGAATCTCATCTCTCCAGTCAAGTATCCTGGGATATTTACACACACACTCACTCACTGTGAGCTGGAGCTGCTCTCGGATGTGGACATTCATGGTCATGTGATGATGCATTATCTAATTAAATATGCACTCATTTGCATACATTTCTAGAATGTAAATCTAAACATTTGGTTCAAAAAAGTTATTTGCATAGGGGATTTTGGATATCTCTTTTTTATTATTCCATAAATCGAAATGGTTCTGCATGTATTAAATCACAAAATCAGATTAAACTTAAAATGCAAAATGTAGTATGTAATCTACAGACGCCAATAGAAAAAAGGGTAATAAAATAAATACTTAAATGTGTATTTTTTTATGTTTTCTTTCCACTCGTCTGAAAGAAGACATGTTATGCAAACAATATAGCTCAAAATCTTAAAATTGACCATTGCAGTAAATCACAAAATCAACTTAAAATTAAAATGCAAATTAACCACTCTCATTTCCAAGAAAATAACCCGACATCTGACAGCAAATGTAGCATATTCTAAACTTTTGTTGCATATTGATTGTTGCATACAATTGTAAATTAATTCTTTTTTCATTTTGTTAACATATTACTTTTTTTGCATAGGGGGTTTTGATATCTCTTTTTTTATCACTGTATAACAAACAAAAAAATATATATTATTATTATTATTTATTTATTTCAGACCTTTAGGTCCATATCATCAAAATAAGAAAAAAAGAAGAAGAAGAAAATTACATACAAACATTCATTTACATACAACAAGCACTATTTAGAAACATACACACTTGAATGCCAGTGCTTCCAGAACAGGGAGGAATACCTTGTGTCACTTAATTTAAGGCCAATATGATTGTATTTCTTGAATCACTTAATCGACACATGAAACTATTCATATAATTCCTTAACACAGCATGCAAAGTATGAACATCACTAGATACAAACAATTGGCTTGCACTTATCCACCTTGGGAGCTTAAGCATAATTATTAATCTGTCATTAAATGCCACCTGAAGCGTTTTCATTTTAGCTTTACTATAAGTACACCATAAATGTGACGTATACAGAGTTCTGGCATGAAACTCTAGATGGCGCAGTCCGATAGGTCTAACTCAATCTGACCTAATGACATCATTATCACATGGCAAAGCTGATTAGTTCTCTCCTCTATCGGTAGCCAATGAGCTCGCTGCTCAACATTCAAATATATGACTAGTGCTTGTTGTAGCAGTTCGCAGCGTGCTTCAGAAACCCTCCACCTTCCCCAGCTCCACCTGTATAGATCTGCTATGGGGTGATTCATGTATGCTATATGGGGGTTATTCATATGTGTTATATGTGCAGCAGCAGTATTTCTTACATGCTCACAGCAGCATGTTGTGGATGTATTGGCAGCAGCAACAGTAGCAGCGTAGCAGATCTATTCCGCCAAGACCAAATACATTAACATTATCATGTACATTAAGTTGTCATGCCAGAAATAAAATTAAGTACAATAGGCTCCAAAAAGAGCTATTTTGACATCATCAGTACACATGTAGAATTTATGAGCCAACATATTTGCATGTCCGTATAACTTACAGCACAGGTGCTGCACATCATCATCATCATTTAAATCATCTACTTTAAAATTGTTAAAAAATATATTAATATTATACAAATTCATAGTTTATGCTGGGAAAAATTATAATAGTTTATACTGCTAATAGTTTATATTTTACAAAAAATATTTATATGGCCACCCAAAACAAACCATTTCTAAATTAGAATAGCAAAAAACACAAACAAATCAGGAATGTGTGGTGAGATCTATTAGTACAATAAAGAGCATGTTTTAGAATCCTATAGTTCATGTACCTGTATTTGTGTTCTACATTCCTAAAATAGTTACAGTTTGAACCAAAATCCTGTTTAAGTTCCATTTGAAACTTTTTAAAAACCATCTATGTTCTCACGCTTTAAAGAACTCAGAAACCTAAACAGTGATCTGAAGAACCTTTGAGATTTAATGAAACATCAAGAGCCTTTTCTAAGATAATCAACTGTTCAGTGTGTTAATAGTACAGAAAAGTATGTTCTAGAAGAATACCATACTGTATGTGTGCTAGTATAGTACATAGTACAGTATGTAGGAGACTAGAGAATGTGTATTAACTGTTTAGAGTCTTAACTTAATTGGCACTGATGGTTCCACGAACAACATTTAACATCCATGCAACCTTTTTAATGCACAAAAGTTTCTTGTGAAAAGTTATTTGGGGAACAAATCAGAGCATTGATGAAAAAAAAAAACATTTTAAGAGTGTACTACAGTACAGTGTGTGTTCTACAGTAGAGTGAGTATACAGTACTAGTACAGTGAAGTATGTGTACTTGCTCAGCAGAATGTGTGTATGAGAATACTAAAGTGAGTACTCACAATCAGTCCCGTCCTTTTCCGTGCACACAGCATGCCACACAGTCCACAGATAAGAAACTATGAGACAGAAAAACATGATATTTGAGCATCTTAATACAAATGAATTGATTGAAATATGTGCAGAAATGTGACAAAAACATACTGAATTCAGATTAGAGAAGAGTCACACCTTACATGAACTGAACTGGACATGAACACACACAAATGAGGTTCATTTATATGAGTTAATGGTGGAACGATCTCACATACACTCTGAAAATATCACAACCTCACAAAATATCTGTGAAAACACCATGAGTCTTATCTGACATGAGTTTTGGAGCAAACAGAAACAGTATTTACAGTATCTGTGAAGTAAACAACTTTATGATGAACCATTAAACCATTCAAATACATCAGAAAGTGTGCCGTTAGGTCAGATTTCCTCTACAAAAAATTACTGTACTGTACAATGGTACAATGTTGATACCAGTTACATCAATACAGTATACAACATGATATAAAAATGCATTTTATGGTATGGTACTTTAAAAAAAATGCCATGGTACTACAATTGTGAAAAAGAAGCGAGCTTCATTGTTTTGTAATCTTAAAAGTATCTTTCTAAACATCTGTACTTTCAGATAACATAACATTAATGAAATAAAAGGCCACTTATGTGTACTTAAAGAGAGACACTTTCATGACTTTGTTACTTAACACACTTTAAAAAGTGACCTTAACGTCATATCAAAACATTAAAATACATATTAAATCATTATGGTTTTTGTCATGCTTTAAAGAAATACACTTATTTACTAACATACTAAAGCATATGTGAAGTACTTGATTATAATTGAACTTCAATGTGTTATTTGATATTACATTAATTGCAATATTCAAAGACAATATAAGCATGAAATTACATAAAAAACACACTTAGGTCCTATTTAAGTGGGTCAAAATGCATTTAATATAAATTTAAACTATAATACTTTTTTTTAATTAAATGCAAATAACATGCAATTAAGTATCCGAAAACATTACATTCAGTTCGCACTTAAGTATATTCTTTTAAAGTATATTATTTCCATAATAAGTAATCTTTTAAACAGTATGCTCTACATGTTTTAATTCACAAGGTTATATCCAAAACATGGTATCCAGCAAACGCAGAACGTTCCCATTTGGTTATTTTGGGGAACCAAAAATTGTTAGCTGGGTAGTACCACTGTACTACTTATCTGAAAACAAAACATTTTTAACAAAAAATACTACACAAACATTCAATGCCTGAGAGTTTTGATAGATTCGGATCATTTATTTACGCTGAAGAAGACTAGAGAAGAGAGACGTACACACACTCCGCTCCATAAAGGAGAAGCGTCGCCCTGCTGGGTCTTGTGCTCCGCTTTCGCCCGGCTGATGCCCACCGCGCCCAGGGCGATGCTGGACACCCCGAGCCCTATCTCCAGCACCGACAGAACCAACAAACTCCAGATGATCTTCCGGCTGGAGCACATCTTCGCTCGGGCATCCTTCCTGACCGGTGCGCAGAACGCTTCACTCCATGTCTTCACAGATAAACCACAGGCATAAAATCCAAGAAAAGTGTGAACGTCAGTTTAAGTGATTTCTCCAAAACAGACCAGTAGCTCGTGTATCAGTGCGCAAAGATGCTCTCCATGATGTTTCACTTTACCCTCCTCCTAACTCTGTTTACCATGCTTCTGCTCCTTCTCCATGCGATTTCCCTCAGTTAGACAGAGTAAAAGCTCCGCCCACTGTCACCATCGAATTTCTTTACAGTGCTGCAGTGGAGTGGCACTAAAATAGTTTTATAAATCGTTATTTGATTATATACTTGACGTTATTCGTTAGAACGGTAATTGTTCCAAATGTTCCAAATCTAATCTGGCGGGAAAAGTTGCGATTCTGTCAACCAGCGGAGCAGGTGTCCTCGCGCGCATATGCGCAATGGTGCGTAAAAGCGCTGGTTGTGGTAAATGCGCCCCGGTCAGTTTATTGCATAAAACCAGTGAGTTGGACACCTAACGGCACATATCAGCACAGCGCATTAAGACACTCAATCACATTTTACTAGAAAGGTTTTGAGTGGATCGAATCAATAATAGTGCGCATAAAAGTCCTTTTTATAGGATGCTGAAACAAAAAGCATGCTTTTTTTGTAGCGTTTGGATGCTCTGTGATTATATTTGTGGAAGTTCCCACGCGCAATTGATTCCTAAAAACATTTCCAGCCACAATTACAGAGAAGAAACATGACCATCCAGCGATTTCTTTGTAAACGCTGGTGGAAAGCGCTGTAGAGCGGAGCATTACAGTGCATTTCCTAGAGCAATAAAGAACATTATCTAGAGCTTTTTGTTATCTCAGATCACACTCACAATAAATGTTTTGTTTATTTGCTTTAAAATATCACTTCCTCACTGGTTGGCCAGAAAAGTACATTTCTTTTCTGGGGGAAAAAATAGTAATAATTGAATTAATCTAACTAAATGGCCTCTCTAAATAATTCATAACCATGGTTTTCAGTGTGTCTGCAGCAAATCACAGACAGTTCATTCCTGAACCTAAAATAACAACTTTCTGCAGAAGGATGTTTGCGTTACTGTAACAACAGAGGGTCTAAAGCAAGCAGAGCAGAATGTTATTGTATAGTTTCACTGCAGTTATAGACCTATTTGAGGTATATTTCTATCAGTTTATATTACATTTGAATTGATGTTCTTCAGTCAGCAGAAAACACACAATACCAGTTACACAAACAATGGAAAGCTTTGCCCATTCCACACTGATTTCCAATAATCAATCAATACTAAGAGCTTGAAAGCATGCATCATATTGCAAATAGCGGTTAATTGGGGTTTTCCTTACTGACAGAAAAATCAATGTTGATGACGAGTAAACTAATATCTTTTACCAATTCTGATAGAACATCACAAAATACTCACAAAAATACACACACACACACACACACACACACACACACATATATATATATACAGTGCTGTGAAAAGGTTTTTGCACCCTTCCTGTTTTTTTTATTTTTTGCATATTTGTCACACTTAAAAGATTCAGATCATCAAACCAATTTTAATATTACGCAAAGATAATGCAAATAAATACAAAATGCAGTTTTTAAATGATAATTTCATTTATTAAGGGAAAAAAGCTGTCCAAACCTACCTGGCCCTACGTGAAAAATTATTTGCCCCTCCTCTTAAATCATGAAAGAACTGTGATTAACCACATTATTTTAGAAAGCTGAGTTAAATTTCACTAGCCAAACGCAGGCCTGATTACTGCCAGACCTGTTGAATCAAGAAATCACTTAAATACAACCTGTCTCCCAAAGTGCAGCATGCTTAAAGAG
>NW_015648473.1:146900-156321 GCF_001515625.1 Sinocyclocheilus rhinocerous
TTTTAATGTATTATTTATATATTATATATTAAAATATATAAATATTATAAATTACTATAATAAATTATAATAAATTGCTTAAATTAAAATATAGAAATATATTAATATATTATATTAAATATATCACTTTAATATATTGTTTAAAAATAAATACAGTCAAACCTAAATTTATTCAGACACCTTCAACATTTCACACATTATCACAGTTTATTCGCTGTAGTTTAGAAAATGGTAATAAAATATGACAAGAACTCAGAGTTAAACAGTGTCTGAACAAATTCATCTTGAAAATGTCAGATAACACTTAAGACACTTAAAACATGGTCAGGTCAAAGTGTCTGAATCATTTTTGGTCCCAGATTTGTATCAGTTTTACTGGTAGTCCACTGTATGAAGAATTGTTGGGTATAATATGTCACAGTTTACTTTATTGTGCTATCCTCACTTACATAAATGAACTATAGTGTCCTGCACCCACTAGTAAAAAAAAAGTCAAAAATTATATCTGGTGTCTGAATAATTTTTGGTTTATAACTGTATATAATGGCATTATTTTGCCATTTGTGTACAAGCATCAAAAAGGCTTTAGATCATGCAGGTTTCATTCAATTCAAAAATGCTGATTGTGCTGTCAGGATATCCTATCTGTGATATAATTTGTCGCACCACACCGAATCCACTGTCTGTTAATCTGCTCGGGAACATCAGCTGTCCGAAATCTGGCCCTTGATTCGATAACAAGACGCCCCCGTCTGTCTGCTGAGTCATCAAACTAGCACTTCTTCCGTGTTTTCCTCCCTCTCTCCCATGTTTGCAGGGTTTGTGGGAATGTGAAAGTGCTGAACTGATTGTCAGTTTCAAGACCCGGTTGTGACCGGCGATCTAGAAATAGCAGGATGGAAAGGATATTTATAGAACCTGCGACCATGAGTAAAGAAGAAGGAAAGTACAGGGTGAGTTGTTTGCACTTCAGGCACTTCTCACACAGTTCTGAGTGCAGTGTTAGTACTGTATTGTCCAATATTTATTCACTTCTTGTTAGTCACATTGGCATTCTCAATGCCTTCAAGCACAGAGAAAGTGCTTTTGATGTAGTTACAACATCAACCAGCAGGTGATAACTGGCAAAACTGCTAACCAGCTATTTCTTTCTCACTTTCTAGCAAAGTCAGTAAGATGCACCAAAATGGATGGGGGTCTAATGCTATTTCATGCATTCTGACTTATTTACACTGTTAAAGAGTTGGATTCTCGTGCTAAACATGGGCAAAGTTTCAAAAAACAAGTATTTCTGTGCCAAATCTTTTTCAGGGTTCGTATCCACCTTATTTTTCCCGTAACATTATCATATGTGACCCTGGAGCACAAAAGCAGTCTTAAGTCGCTGGGGTATATTTGTAGCAATAGCCAAAAATACATTGTATGGGTCAAAATGATTGATTTTTCTTTTATGCCAAAAATCATTGGGATATTAAGTAAAGATCATGTTCCATGAAGATATTTTGTAAATTTCCTACTGTAAATATATTAAAACTTAATTTTTGATTAGTAATATGCATTGCTAAGAACTTAATTTGGACAACTTTAAAGATGATTTTCTCAATATTTAGATTTTTTTGCACCCTCAGATTCCAGATTTTCAAATAGTTGTATCTCGGCCAAATATTGTCCTATATCATAACAAACCACACATCAAAGGAAAGCTTATTTATTTAGCTTTCAGATGATGTAGAAATCTCAATTTCGAAAAATTGACCTTATGACTGGTTTTGGGGTCCAGGGTCACATATGTCTTATTGAGCAGCATCAAACAAACAATATAATTATTTTTCTCAGTGATTAAAGATGAAACGAAAAGTTTGAAAAATGATTCATTGCCCTGTTGAGAATGTCTTGTGTGTTAACCGGGAACATACTCTGAGTTGACTGAACTTACTTTTTGGAACCAGCATACCTCAAGTAAGCAAGTTTTGGGTTAATCAACGAAAGTTCAGGGTATGTGTGACGGTAATACACCCCTAGAAAAGCAGTTGGCAAGTGAGGACACATATGTCTTATTAAGCAGCATCAAACAAACAATATAATTCTTTTTCTCAGTGATTAAAGATGAAACTAAAAGTTTGAAAAATGATTCATTGCCCTGTTGAGAATGTCTTGTGTGTTAACCGGGAACATACTCTGAGTTGACTGAACTTACTTTTTGGAACCAGCATACCTCAAGTAAGCAAGTTTTGGGTTAATCAACGAAAGTTCAGGGTATGTGTGACGGTAATACACCCCTAGAAAAGCAGTTGGCAAGTGAGGAGACCCGGACAGCAATGGTAAAAAAACAACAACTCCAAAGTAGGGGTGTGTGATATCATGATTTTTGATCGTGCACGATTAAAATGTCTCCACGATCTGCTTGTAATAAGGTCAAAAACACACAAGGTTTACATATAAACACAGTTGGTTATATCTAAAGTGAAAGTAAATGGATACGTGTGCCTGTATATTAGATGCGTGCAGGTCTTAAAGTGACAGCAGACTAATTGCACTAAACATGCTGAGGCTTGTCATTAAAGGGATAGTTCACCCAAAAATTTTAATTCTGCCATTATTTACTCACTCTCATGTTGTCCCAAACCTGTATTAATTTCTTTCTTGTGCTGAACACAAAAGAAGGTATTTTGAAGAACGTGGGTAACCATACAGTTGCTGGTCTCCATTGACTTAGATAGCAGGAAAAAATGCAATGGAAGTCTATGGGGACCAGCAACTGTTTGGTTACCCGCGCCCTTCAAAATACCTTTTATTTTCAAAAGAAGAAAGAAACTAATTCAGGTTTAAAACAACTTTAGAGTGAGTACATGATGAAAGAAATGTGATTTTTGGGTGAACTATCCCTTTAATGTTAATAAAACAACAAAACAGCGAAAAATCACTCACTGCTCTTGACTGAAGAACTTTAATACAGTTGCTTTAATAAGAATCAGTGTATAATTTATACAGTGACGTGTATATAGGGTTTTATTTTTATGTTTGTTCATTCAGTTTCTTGCTAAATACACCTACTGTACCTGAAAATAAAGCACTGTTTGTCTTATTTGTATATTATGTGTATTTGTAATGTGCGTCTTTGTTCTTATTTTTTAATAATAAAGATAAAATAACAACAAAGATTTTTATCTTCACCCACTTTGGCCTAAATATCTGCCATTGTTTTTTATTTTATATTTTGTTACCTTATAAGGCTTTGTTTTTCAAATAGGATAATTAGTTTGGCTGTACTGCTCAGACAACTTGCAAAACATTAAAACCAACATGACAAAATCGTGATAAAATCATGAATCGTGATTTTCCTGATAAAAACCATGATATTATATTTTTGCCATATCGCTAATCCAAAGGAACATTTCTTCACTAAAGCTTTCATCTTTGACAAAGTCCATCATTTATTTGAACTATAATATTGAATTTATGACTGAACAATGGCTTGTTGTAAATAGCTCAGAATGATGTGCAATGCAGCACTAAAACTTAAACAGTAGAAATAAACAATAGAAATAAAACCAACAATTAATAATTTCTTCAAAAAAGTTCACTGTTGGTAGTTTGTTTGCTGAAATAATTAAACCAACAAAAGGGCTCTTGTTCTTTTTTTTTTATTATTTTACTTTGTCATTTAACCATAATGTTTTAATGTTAAGTGTGATAATAACATGCTCTTGATTTGTATTCGATTTATCATTATATTTAATTGTATTGTATTTATAATATTTTATTTTGTCATTAATTCTTTTATATTTTTAAGTTGTTAAGTTACTACAAGCTTTATATTTAATTTGTTTGGATGGATGGAGTCTGTTCTTGGGCTATATGTTTGTTTTCACTGACAGCCCCAATTTTGCCTTGTTTTAGCCTAGACGTCATGTCTGTGTTTGGACGGCTAGCTAATAGAAGTCTTTTAAACGAAGAATTGCTTGCTGGGTAGCTTGACATAGTGGTGTGCTTTCAAAGCAGTGCTTCGTGAAGCTTTGAATCCTTTGCGAATCATTTGTTTCGAAGCAGTGGTTCAGAGCGCGTGTCAAACTGCCAAAGTCACGTGATTTCACCAAACGAGGCTTCGTTACGTCACAACTGTTTCGAGACGGATTTACTAAAAATAAATAAATAAAAACCCGCTCTGAACTCTCGATCTGAATCAAAAGATTCGCGAACCGCTTAGTTCTGATCTGAATCAAATGATTCACAATACGCGCTTTGTAAATCGTTTCACCAAGTTTTATATTTAAAATCAACAAACAACAAATAAAATTACTTTTTTTTGCATAAACACTAAAACAATAACATTACCAATGACGTCCGGATTTTAAATGATAACATGACTGACAACAGTTCATCCAATGTTCAAATAAAGCTTTGAAAATGTTTCATAAAATGGTAAACATCACATTTCAGCCTTTAAATAAAGAAAAGGGTTGTCAAAATGATAATTGATATGATAATAAATTATTGTATGCATTTTATCCATAAATAATTCTAGATACCTACCTTGTCCGAATTGTTTAAATGTGTAGAATCCACAAAAGCTTATTTTTCATCAACCAGTCAAAATTCACAGCAGGGCATGCAAATTCGGTCCGTTTTTTTGGGCCAGACAAAAACTGCATGCAGGCTGAATGTGAATGTAACTCTCTGTAAATCCACTCTCAGATAGCAGGTGGCGCTTATGGAACAACAGAAATAGAGACATGGAGCGAAGAAGAAAACAATGCCATCGAATATTTTCTGAAGAAGACAGTCAACATTCAGAGGTAGGCTACATTCATATTATTAATTCATCCATATTCATTTGCATTCCCTACAAACTCCCAGATTTTCCGCCATGTTTTCACATAAAACGAAACTACACTCTGCGTGAGTTACTTAAAACTTTGTTTTATGCTGGACAGTATTTATTCATCCTGAGTTGTTCAAGTCGCGGTAATCGAATGGTTTTAATGATAATTAAAATATGAAATGGTAATACTAACCGTGAGTAATTTTATCATGATTTATCATCAAACCGGTAATCGTTTCATCCGTAGTCATGAGCGTGTTGTGTTTTCGAACGCTTTGAAACAGTGAATCATTTTGCGAAGCATTTGGTTAAATCGATTCAAAGCATTGAAAAGGTTCGTGTCTCCCATCACTGACTTGAAATCCGTTTCAAAATCATTTATGCACACCGACTTCTAATAAGGCAAATGGCTTCTGTTTCTTTCCCGCGCTCCCACCAAATATCTGTTCTAGTATTTTAGTTTGGTGAGCGGGTACGAAAGTACACGAAAAGGGCGCATTGCTTTACGGCAGCAACAAATGCACTTGTACAGTTATTTTCTCCAGTAAATTCCAAGCTGTAGGGGGCTCCAAAGTCGCAAAACTACATACAGTTGCTTTAAGCTGTGATGTCAAAGACAGCAGACAAGGGAATATACAAGTCCAATTCACATATTTAAAGGCCCTGCAAAATGGTAAAACATACTATTATATAGTGAAATATTAGCGATATATATATACACAACTTGCATTTTTGTATTATTTATGTAGCGACTATTATAGTATGTTTTAATATTTTAAATGAGCTTTTATTTTATATTTCCAGTTTAAGTTTTAGTATTTTTTTATGTGTGTTCATAATTTTTTGTGATTTTAGCTTTAGAAATTGTAGTACTTCAACTTAAACTGACTTTGTTTCAGTTATGGCAACATTTCTAATTTTCATTTAGGTTTTTTAAGTTTAAGTTTTTCATCTAAAATTCATATATTACATAATTTCAAGGAACAAAAAATGATTTTAATAGTTATAGTTAAAAATAACAACACTGCCTTTAAGAACCAGATTGATGTGGTTACAGCATCTACCATCAGGAGTTAATGGGGTCATGCTAACCAGCCCAACCTTGAGGCTTTATCAATGCAATTATCATTGTCCTGCAGAGAATTGAGCAGAGAATTATGGGAAATGTAGTTAAGCAATGCCTGTTGCCTCACTAACTGGCACAAACTGTTGTGCTCTGGCATGATTAATCATTCATTTTCTAACTTTCTAAAACAACATTGTGCTGGTGTTCACATGCAGTCTCATAAATACGACTATTCTAGCATGACTTGAAGGCAGCATGATTGCTCTTAAAAAGAACAGAGAATTCCCTTACAGTGCTAAAGATCAGAATGATTTTTGGGAGAGTGTAATTTGCCTCCCGTGGTAGTTCTGTCATATCGTTTGTCCTCCTGTGTCTCAGTTTGGCTCTTTGCACCATATTAACTTCCATTAGCATCACTGCAGTAGGACAGAAGAGCCGCTTCCTATACACACGCTCTCACATCCTCCATCTATTTATAACCACCGAAGCGCAGTCTGTTTGTGCCTGTTCGTCCTCCTCCTCTCTCTTCCTCGCTCTTTCTCTTCATGTAAGGTGGAAGGTTCTCATTCCCATCCACTTGCAAACTCGGCTCTGTTCCAAAACAGTGAGCTTCCTTGCTGTTTGCTGCCTACATAGACGGCTACTATAGGGATGTGAGGATTTGACATGTTTGGCCGATATACCGATATTTTGCCACTTTGGATGTTTAACAGGCCTACATTAGACAAAATGAAAGAAAATAATAATTGCAAAAAATATTTGATGACATTTTCATAGAAGTTAGAACATTTTACTAATAAAAGAACAGTACAGAATTATTGAAGCATGTTTCTGCCATGGACTAAAAAAAAATGTATGCACATTATTTTACATCACAATTCTGACTTTTTTCTCTATTTCTGACTTTTTTCTCTGAATTCTGAGTTTACATCTTGCAATAGAGTTTCTGCCACTTAAAATAAAAAAGGTATTTTTGTACATTTATATCTCACAATTCAGACTTTTCTACTCAGAATTGTAAGTTTATATCGTAATTCTGCATTTATATCTCACAATTCTGAGTTTCTAATTTTTTTTTTACTGTTTTTTTCTCAGAATTGTGAGAAAAAAATCTGATAAAATTACAAACTTATTCATCTTTTATAAAAAAAAAAAATAAGTCTTTTATAACATTGTGCCACTAGAGGGTGAAATTAAGAAAAATTACTGCCATATTCGGAGCCCCGCACATGACATGCAAGAAAAAATAAATAAATTGTGCGCTCGATTTACTAATTCGTTCTCTCGATGTACTAAAACATGCATACGATTACTATTTCGTTCCCTCAATTTGCTAATTCGTTCGCTCGATTTTCTAAATCGTGCGCACAATTTACTAATTCGTTCTCTCGATTTATAAATTGTGTGCATGATTTAGCAAAATGAGGGAACGAATTAGTAAATCCTGCGCACAATTTATAAATCGAGGGAACGAAATAGTAAATCGTGCTCACGATTTAGCCTACTATTTTTTTCCTGCATGCCATGTGCGGGGCTCCGTAGCCATAAATATCTATAAATAATGATTAAAAAATATTTCTTACCATATGTATATATATATATATTTTTTTTTTTTTTAAAGATGAAAAAACAATTCCAAAAACAACTTTAAAAAAGTTATGTACATTTAAATAACATTTTAGATTGTTTTTGGGAATTGTTTTTTAAGCATCAAACATACTTTACATCATGCAGGTTTCATTAATTTGGGTAAACACTGATTATATTGTGAGCAGAAAAGGCTGATAATGTACAAAGTTGATCCTCATTTGTTTGCAGATGTCACATTGGCTTTGTTCTATCATCTAATGCAATGGCATCCATATAATTTTTAAGTGTCTAAATACATTTATGGGGCCCTGTCACATTATTTGACTTTAACCCCATGATGTTTTGACTCTTTGCATCATTATACAAGAGCTCATTTTCCCTGCGATAACTGTGTCAGTTTTGCCACACTGGAAATGTGCCCATGTCACGGATTGCCCTGGAGCCTTGTTTAATGGTCCCCAAGGGAGTGCTAAAATCCGAAGGGGTCCTGCCAATGTGCTGTTTTATTGGCACGTAGTGAGAACATCACTGCCTGTGAGTGCGTGGGACCCAGTTATAATGATATGCCATTGCTAACAACCATGCAGGCTCAGTTAAGTTTAGAGTTGTAACTCTAATTTTAGTGAGAAATGGATTGGTGTATTGTTGTGTGTTCATCTTGTAATCCATAATTGTCAGTGCCTTGTTATAAAGTGAAGCTATTTCTGTGTCACTACCAGTGGTGGACGAGTGGGCCGGATTAACAATAGGACTAGGTGGGGCTGAAACCCCGGGGCCCGAGCAACGAAGGGGCCCGTGATTGGCTGTGGAGTAGATTGACTGAAGCGCCAATCGCCAAAGCCCCACCACGCCCCCACTTATTAGCGCTATTATTTAGTGGAGCTTTGCCGTAAATTCCATGTATTACCATTAGATATTGAAACGTCACATTTGAATTTGGTTTACCAATCAAATGCATTTATTCTGTATTTGACTTTTGAACGAACTGCACGCGTATCTATCAGGTGATCGCTGCGCCTGATGTCCGCATTCACCTCCACTCTTCACTTCGTTCTGGCATAATCTGGAAATGGTCACGCAAAGAACAATCTTCAATAAGTAAAAATGTCAGCTATTCTAAAAAAAAAATGCGAGAGAGGGGCTCAAAAAAAAAAAAAAGAAAAACGTAAAAGCAGATAAAACATAGTGCGTAAAACCCCCAGCTATCAGGTTATTTTACTAAAGATGATGATGGAGTAGAAGTTGTGAAACAGCAAGTGGACCGGGTACATGGAGCAGATAAAAACAGCGCCATCGTCCCCACAGATTTTTGGTTAGTTTGATTATTAACTTGATGGATGTATTTGGCTTTTTGTGTTTGAACAAACTCTATATTATTATATTTGCTGAAGGGTTGGGAAATAACCCGGTAGAAAAATGTCAATCGTTTTGCGTTTATACAGGCAATATTCAAGGCACTGTAAACTGATCCTGAAAACGACCCTGCACTTCAGCTTCTCGTCCAACTTTTTGTTCAATCAAATGCTCTCTAGAATGCGAAGTGTCCTGCCCCCTGCACTATAAATAGATGCTGAAGCTGCGGCTGAGATCGGTCGCTTGTTCACAGTGTGGTATTTCCTGTACAGTGAATGACTCGAAGTGCACAATGTAGGTGATAGGGAAGGATTCAGACAGTGTAAATATGCTTTCGACTGGGGCAAATGAGGTCTGGTTTCACGTTGTGTCACGCGAACCGCGGCAGTGCGCACAGTCTGATCCAGACTTTGGCTCGGTCCAGAGACGCAATCGCACGGAGCGGATCATATGCGCAAGTCAGCATATATTAAACACTTTTAAAACTACACAGCCTCAGCATGATTATGATCACTATTTTGTTTTACTAAGGTTTCATATTGAATCTAGGGGGTAATCTATTAGACTGTGGCTGTCAAATGCGGCTTTAC
>NW_015648473.1:156335-163670 GCF_001515625.1 Sinocyclocheilus rhinocerous
CACTATAAATAGACGCTGAAGCTGCGGCTGAAATCAGTCGCTTGTTCAGTGTAGTATTTCCTGTACAGTGAATGGCATGTAGTGTCCAATGTAGGCAATAGGGAACGATTCAGACAGTGTAAATATGCTTTCGATTGGGGCAAATGAGGTCTGGTTTCACGTTGTTTCACGCGAACCGCAGCAGCGCACACAGTCTGATCCGGACTCTGGCTCCGGTCCAGAGACGCGATCTCTCGGAGCGGATCATATGCGCGAGTCGACATATATTAAACACTTTTACAACTACACAGCCTCAGAATGATTATGACCACTATTTTGTTTTACTAAGAGTTTTATATTGAATCTAGGGGGTAATCTATTAGACTGTGGCTGTCAAATGCGGCTTTACCGAGCTCAACGGCCCCAAGGCCCAGTAAGGTCTTAATGCGGCCCTGTGGACGACAACACAAAGATTGTACTCGAGTTAAAGTTCAGATACCCTGTGTAAATGTAACTCAAAGTAGGCTATAAGTACTCCTTCTACATTTCCATTTGACTAAAAGATCAAAAGTGATTATTATGAATTATGTTCTTCTGTCATAATCACATACATGCAATGAGTTCCTAAACAGCTGATTTAGCACATAAACAACTAGTCATTTATAATCCAAATATGACTTCCTTTTAATAATAATAACCTACCAATTTTCAAATTGGCTCATTTGGAATTAGGCATGGCTAAATCACAGAAATCACTACAATTGGCTCATTGAATCACTGATCAGATCAGTTCAGTTCGCGAATGAATCATTACGTGCGATTTGCCAGTTCAACCGGATCACAGAAGAGAATCAATTTAAAAGAACGATTCATTATGAAACGGAAGCATTCGCGGTTTCGATTTCTTCATTTTGAAATAATTTGAGGTACGCATTTTTTCACTTAATTCAGTTTCATTACTCAAATTGGCTCATTTTGAATCAGGCATAGCCAATTCAGCGAGTTGCTAATGCGAGACTCGCTACGAACGGCTCATTGAAACACTGATTTCTTCAGCTCGAGAACTGGCTAAATGAGCAGTGGCGGCTGGTCGGGGGAGGCAGGGGAGGCACAGCTTCTGGGAGGAGGACGATTTAATGTTAATAAAATTCACAATTCATTTCAGTTCATGTCTCAGAATGTGTATTTTTTGTTTGTATTTTCGTGAGTGGTGTGTTCTGGCAAGTTTTATCAACAACAGTAAACGAAAGAGTTTCATCAGAGTTTCCCAGCCACTGACCTCATGCAATAATCACGAATTTGACATGCATGGCATAATACAGCATAATGCAAAAACTTGTGTAAATGCTATTCTGAACACTCGTATAGCTCAAGAATGATGCAAACAAAAGTTTGAAAATATCGAGTGCAGCTATCAATCTGTGTGTTAGCTGTGCATGCTTAGTTCAAGTTTAGCTCAACTTTCTTGTCAGCATTAGCAAATCAAGCGAAAACATCTTACATCTGCAGATTCTGACAGAAAATCCCAGTTGGCCATTGACAGTCTCCACAATTAATGCGACAACGATCCTGGAAAGAAAAAAAACCCTGAGGGGACGTGAAACTCTTCAACACACAGGCGTTATGAAGAAGTACCATGGTATTACCACAAAAATATATAAAGGACTCTTAACTTGATGGTAATACCATGGTATTCTTTGAAGCACCTATACATTAGTTTTGTAAATAGTACAACTGTACTATGGTACTTCTGCAATATTTTTTTCTGTGCATTCATAAATTAATCAAAGCTTTGCAAGTAGCCTAACTCAACATGGAGGAAAAGAGCCATTTTTAGTTTTTGTACCCCTCAAAACCCCTCATTGTTTCAATGCCCAAAGATGTTTTGAAGCTTGGTAAGGAAACAAGGACTCTGGGATCATTCTTGCATCCCTGAGGAAGATAAAGAGAAAAACAGCCAGGGACGACTCCTGCATGGGGGCAGTGTTTTATGAGCGGGAGGATCGGTGCATTGTATGCTAATTGTTTGAAAGCACCATTTTTCCTCACGCTGGCCAGCATTGGACACTTGCTGATGCTGTAGGTTTCTTGAAGGGAATTAATGCACACAGGCGATAAACTGCAAAAGATGTTGCACACAGCAGTGAAAGTGTGAAAACACACATGCACGCTATCAGATTCATGTAGAGTTTGCCTGTTTAAAAAAACTGATTTAACTTCCATTAGGAGGAACAAGAAAAGGGACGTTTTTAGTATATGACAGAAAGCTTTTCTCACTGCAGCCAAAAATGAGTTCATTTGCATAGGCTTTATTGTGAAAAACTTGCCAAAAATCATTATGCAATTATGCAAGTGTCAGTGACAGTAGAAGTACAGCTATCTTTAGCATATAATAAATATATACACATGCAATGCAAAATATTACATCAGGATTTCAAAAACCTTAATACATTCTCATGTTTGTTTTAAGACAGAGAGAAATGCACTTTTAATTAAACAAGGCAATATTAGGCAATATAATACCAATTAGTGAAGCTGTCATGGCAAATAGTCAGATTAAAAATAAGATGGCAGTGGGTTAAAATTCAAAGTGTTACAGTCTTCGTTCATGACAAACCAGATAAAATCAGGTTTATTTTTATAATCAACAGTAAAGTGTTTGCAATCCATTTCACATCTGTAATGTTAAAACATCAGGAACTGATTGGAGAGATTAGAGACGTCACATGCACTTTTAATTAAACAAGGCAATATAATACCAATTAGTGAAGCTGTCATGGCAAATAGTCAGATTAAAAATAAAATGGCAGTGCGTTAAAATTCAAAGTGTTACAGTCTTCGTGCATGACAAACCAGATAAAATCAGGTTTATTTTTATAATCAACAGTAAAGTGTTTGCAATCCATTTCACATCTGTAATGTTAAAACATCAGGAACTGATTGGAGAGATTAGAGATGTCATATGAAAAACGTTTCAAAGGTGGAGCAAATGAATACATTTTAATGAAACATATATTTCTTTGAAAAATAATGCACAGTGAATTGTGCACCAGGGCTCTTAACTAAAACTAAAATCATAAAAAAATGTGTTACTTTTGAAAAAAAAGTATTTTATTTTAGCTGTAGTTGCCAAGGCAACATTTCTCATTTTTGATTAGTTTAAGTACTAAAACTAAATTAACTAAAACTAATAGATAAAAAATATATAGAAATATTAAAAAAATTAAAATGAAAAAACACACAACAAAAAGCGAAAACAAAATATAAAAATAACATTTTAGCCACATTTCTCACTTTTGTTTAGTCTAACTTGAATTACTAAAATAACTAACAACACTAAATAAACTAAAACTAATCAATTAAAAATACATAGACATATTAAAAAAAAAAACTAATAAAAATGACAAAACCACACAACAAAATGACTAAAACTTTCTAAAAATATTAACAAAAACTATCTGTCGTACACGACAAGACCAGGACCATCAAGAAAGTAGATCGGTAATGTTAAAACATCAGGAACTGATTGGAGAGATTAGAGATGTCATATGAAAAACATTTCAAAGGTGGAGCAAATGAATACATTTGAATGAAACATATATTTCTTTGAAAAATAATGCACAGTGAATTGTGCACCAGGGCTCTTAACTAAAACTAAAACCATTCAAAAATGTGTTACTTTTGAAAAATTTTTTGAAAAATATTTTATTTTAGCTGTAGTTGCCATGGCAACATTTCTCATTTTTGTTTAGTCTAACTTGAATTACTAAAATAACTAACAACACTAAATAAACTAAAACTAATAAATTAAAAATACATAGACATATAAAAAAAAAACTAATAAAAATGTCAAAACCACACAACAAAATGACTAAAACTTTCTAAAAATATTAACAAAAACTATCTGTCGTACACGACAAGACCAGGAACATCAAGAAAGTAAACAGGATCACTTTTGGCAATGTTCTGGAGAAACGTATGGCGTCTCCATCTGATGTAACACAATTGATCGGCTTCTTCCTGAGCCACACACGAAATCCCTGAAGCTTTGACTTCAGCAAGTCAGATGGACTGAAGGAGAGGATGAGGAGAAGTTTCCTGTTACAGAAGCCTCTGTGTTTGATGACTTGGAGAAAGTCACTTAACCTGAGACGGAGGAGAGACGCCGCAGATGCACTGATGATGGCAGCAAAGACAGCAAAGATCAATGGCTCGGGCCTCTGCTGGGCCAAAATCAATCACAGCAACACCCAGAACCTCCAGCTCAGATTAAAACACCCTCCAGCTGCTTTCCCAGCTAACAAAGAACGTTCTGGCAAGGTTAGGAACAATAACAATCATTCGGTAATGTTAATAGAATGAGTTATCTGGTTTTTAATAAGGTTCTCAAAACACAAGAACAAAAATTGTATTTATCATCATTCATGGAATGTTTTATTTCTAAAAGTTTTAGAAGATTGAAATGCAAAATTAAATGAGGTAAACATTGTGCCCTATTTTTATGGATATTTCTTTACAGTGAACACTGTCACACTATTATCTGCTAACATTACAAAAACATTGAGCAACATTATGAGAACATTCATCAAGTACAAATAACATCATAAGGACATTCTGAGAATACTGTTCTACGAACATTTCCTCTCAACATTACGAGAACGTAAATAGAATATTAATAATGTCCCATAAACAGTTTAAAGGGGTCATATGATGCGATTTCAATGTTTCCTTTCTCTTTGGAGTGTTACAAGCTCTTGGTGCATAAAGAAGATTTGTAAAGTTGCAAAGACTAAAGTCTCAAATCCAAAGAGATATTCTTTATAAAAGTTAAGAGTCAGCCACACCTACCTAAAACGGCTCGTTCTAACACGCCCCCACATGTCTACGTCACGATGTGGGAAGATTTGCATAACGCCGCCCAAATGTTCACGCAAAGAAAGAAGGCGTAACTTTTATTCTCGCTGTAGTATTGTTGTTGCCGCCGCCATGTCGTGAAGACCCGTCTCCATCTGATGTAACACAATTGATCGGCTTCTTCCTGAGCCACACACGAAATCCCTGAAGCTTTGACTTCAGCAAGTCAGATGAACTGAAGGAGAGGATGAAGAGGATGAGGAGAAGTGTTCTGTTACAGAAGCCTCTGGGTTTGATGATTTGGAGAAAGTCACTTAACCTGAGACGGAGGAGAGACGCCGCAGACGCACTGATGATGGCAGCAAAGACAGCAAAGATCAATGGCTCGGGCCTCTGCTGGGCCAAAATCAATCACAGCAACACCCAGAACCTCCAGCTCAGATTAAAACACCCTCCAACTGCTTTCCCAGCTAACAAAGAACGTTCTCAGAATGTTCTGGCAAGGTTATGAACAATAACAATCTTCCGGTAATGTTAACAGAATGAGTTATCTGGTCTTTAATAATGCTCTCAAAACGCTAGAACAAGAATGTTATTTATACATTGTTCATGGAACGTTTCATTTCTGAAAGTTTTAGTTGGACGTTCATCTAACGTTTTTTAAATGTTACTACTTGTTTCAGAACATTCTGAGAATATTTCAAGGCAATGTTCCAATATGAATGTTTGCAAAATTCTAAAATGGAACGTTCCCTTAACATTCACAAAACTAAAAAAAAAAGAAAATAGACATATTGAACATTCAGAGAAATTCAAAACTAACGTTTTCATAACTTAATGGGAATGTTAGCAGAACGTTCTTAGAATATATTTTTGTTAGTGCTGTCAATAGATTTTTAATCGGATTAATCACTCCCTATTTGTGTCATTAATCGCGATTAATCACACAATTGACATGAAATTAAGCATGCACCGTTTATCATAGCACATTCGTTTTGTCATAATTTCCTATTTCCAGCAAAGTAACCAAAAGATTGAAGGTTGATTCTCATAAAACTGTATTTTCTGCACGCTTATTTCAAGATAAATTTAGATGTCTTTCCAAAAAACAACCAAATGATATAAGAGGTCCAACTGCTACATTTATGCACACATTAAAACAAAAACAAAAAATACTAAGAAAACTTTTAAGAATTCATAGTGTATGGTATGTGTACAGTAGTCAAGTTGCGATACCTAACAGGACCACATGGAGGCGCCAAAAAAAGCCTAAGCCAGCCGCCTTGAGCTGACTGCATATTCCTACTACAGTACACGAATCCATTCAGAATGATTAAACACAGCAACATACACGACAAATCAAAATATTATCCTGAATGTGTGTGGAAACAATGGCAATGTACTAAAATGTGTCTGTGCATATAAAATAAATGCAATGTATGATTTTTGGATTAATCGCATGTGTTAATGTTGACAGCCGTAGTTAAGACCTGTGGTAGCTCGTTTCCACCACTGAATAAAAAAATAGGTAATTGTGACGTTTTATCTTACAATTCTGACTTTTTTTTGTCAGAACTGTGTGATGTAATCTCACAATTTTTACTTTTTTTTCTCAGAATTGCAGTATGTAAAGTCACAATTGCAAGTTATAGAGTCAAAAAAAAAATTGTCCTCAGATTCGGACTTTATAACCTTATGAACAAAAAGTTAATATGTCACAATTTTGAGAAAAGAAGTCAGAATTGTAAACATATACATGTGCATCTCAATAAATTAGAATGTCAATGCACACAGACTGAAGTAGTTTAAGTCTTTGGTTCTTTTAATTGTGATGATTTTGGCTCACATTTAACAAAAACCCACCAATTCACTATCTCAACAAATTAGAATACTTCATAAGACCAATAAAAAAAAAACATTTTTAGTGAATTGTTGGCCTTCTGGAAAGTATGTTCGCAATTGTGAGAAAAAAAAAAGTCTAAATTGCGAAATGTACACTCACAATTGTGAGAAAAAAAGAATTGTGAGATAAAAAGTCACAGTTGGCTTTTTTTATTTTTTATTCAGTGGCAGTGTCACGAATCCGGTCTATGAACTTCCGTTCACTCACCACCAGAGGTCACCCGCTCACTACATGGACTCTCACACTACACAGACTGTTACACTATACCCTGGACTACATTTCCCATCATCCATTGCACTGATTGCACACAGCTGTAACCAATCACACGCTCACCTGAAAGCTATTACACACACTATATAACACCCACTCAGATCCTGCTCAAGTCGCTGAGTATTGTCTACGTTTAACGCTCTCCAAGTGATAGCACTTTACGGAGCCATTTCTCTGTCTTAGTTTCTAGTTCATAGTTTAGTTTAGTCTTGTCTTGCCTGTTTTCCTGTGTGAAGATCTTTGCCTGTGTATTACAGATTACCCCTTTTGTCTAGCCCTCTGGATTCTGTTCGTCTATCGAAGACCCACGCTTGTACTAGGATTACTCT
>NW_015648473.1:163719-171567 GCF_001515625.1 Sinocyclocheilus rhinocerous
CTTGCCTGTTTTCCTGTGTGAAGATCTTTGCCTGTGTATTACAGATTACCCCTTTTGTCTAGCCCTCTGGATTCTGTTCGTCTATCGAAGACCCACGCTTGTCCTAGGATTACTCTTTGTCTTGCCTGTGTTGTATCTGTTTGCCATTGTTTGACCCATGCCTGTTATGACCACGTCTCTTAATAAAAGCATGCACATGGATCCGTTCGCTTCACGTCTCGGTCGCCCCGTAACAGGCAGAAACGGCTTCCATACATTTAAGTTATGAAAATGTTTCCTTTTAACATTTCCTCTTAGTTATGTAAACATTAGAGGAACACTGCATTCTTACAATTTGAAAACATTATGAGAACGTTCCCTGTTAGTTCATCCTTCTTGATTAAAAGATTAAATGACTTTGTGAGAATGATGGTCAAAAAATGTTTTCCCTCAAGATTTAGTTCACCAGTTATGTATAATAGTCCAAGAAGTTTCTGTTTTCTATTACCATTATAGAGAATTGTCAGAAACGAATAACATCAGGTGGATGTTACATGAACAATTTTGCCACAGTGTTTTCTGCTAACATTACAGAAACATTCAGGAAGTATTATAAACATCAAGTGGACATTCTGGGATCATTGTTTTAAGAACATTTCCTCAACATTATGAGAACATTCATCAATATAAATAACATCGTAAGGACGTTCCAAGAATATTGTTCCAAGTATATTTCCTCTCAACATTACGAATGTAAATCGAATATTAATAATGTTATTAGAATGTTCCATAAACATTATTTTAAGAATCTTTTGTCCTAACGTTTACATAACCTTTAAAAAAATGTTATGGGAATGTTCTCTTTGAAAGTAATGAGAATGTTGTCTCAGATGGAGAAATAAAAGGCACACATGAGTCAACAGTTGTTTTATTTATCTTTTGATTAGGAATGTTTGAGTTAATATTGAGATCTCTGACTTTTGATTGCAGACTTTGCTATCTTGGAAAAATCGAAGCAGATTGAGATGTCTTCTGAAACTCCAGATGAGACATATGTGAGATTATGTGGTCTTTTGCTCAGGAGAAACATCAATTGAGATATTAAAGACTGCAATTTTTCTTCATGACTGCATGAGCGTGAGCTGGTGGGATGATTTTGTCTGACCTCGGTTTTTATGCTTCCCAAAAATCCCTTGGCAGGGAAATAGCAGTCTAAGAAAGAGAGAGCTGACAGCCTGTCAGCAGACGTCCAGACGTGTCAGATCCTCTCAGCGGGACCGAGCTCCATATTCTGACACGCCAGTGAGTGTGATTCCATGTGAAGGATTAGGAATTAGGAGAGACCTTCACAGGACCCAACGTCCTTCATGATGTCATACGGTGTAACTTCAGTCAGCACAGCAGAGGAGACAGTCGACAGGCTGGAAGGTGCATAATAAACACTCAAACATGCTATAAAAATATTCTCACATGTTTATATTATATTTGAGTGAGATAGAAGATAACAACAAAAAATAGAGAGAAGCATGAAGCAAAAGTTTGAGGTCAGCAAGATTTTATTTACTTTTATTCAGCAAGGATGCATTAAATTGATCAAAAGTGACAGTAAAGACATTTATAGTGTTATAAAAGATTTCTGTTTCAATTAAATGCTGTTCTTTTGAACTTTCTATTCATCAAAGAATCCTAAAAACTAAAAATGTATCACAGTTTCCTCAAAAATATGAGGCAGCACGACTGTTTTCAACATTGATAATACTCAGAAATGTTTCTCGAGCAGCAAATCAGCATATTAGAATGATTTCTGAAGATCATGTGACACTGAAGACTGGAGTAATGATGTTAAAAATTCAGCTGCGCATCACAGGAATAAATTACATTTTAACAGATATTCACATAGACAATAATAACATTTAACAACTTTTCCTGTTTTTACTGTATTTTTGATCGAATAAAAGCAGCCTTGGTGAGCAGAAGAGACTTCTTTCAAAAATAATAAAAAATTGTTACTGTTGAATAGTAGTGTAAGTAAATGTCAGATACAAATATAGTATGACCTTAGGGAATAAAAAAATAGGTAATATTAAACATAAATTAAGTATAATTATATATTATATTAGGTAAAAATAACAAAAATTACTCTCTTTTTTCAAAATTCATGTTAAAGTTCATGTTTTCAGGATTTACTTCTACACTTCCAAAACCTAATAATTGTGTGCAGGCACAGATTAATTGTACACTTTAGAATGACCTTGTTTTAAAGTGTCCTGCCTGATCCTGTCTATCTTATATAACTGTGGGAAGCGTTAAACACAACCTGACATGGTCAAAACATGATTGGTGTCACGTAACTAGCAGAAGTGCTGAGGAGGAGGGTGGCGTTCGTGCTGCTCGCTCGTGGCCTCGTCCAGAATCGCTCTCTGAAGAGCAATGCAATGTCATGCCTGTGCCATTACGATGAGACATTGTGGCTCCCCGCAGCAGAAGAGATGAGACTGGCAGAACAGAAGTCCTGTTGATGACATCCTTGGCTCTGCATTTGTACTGGTTGCTTTCAAAGAGGCCTGAGTCAATGCAACCCACTCGCAAACTGCAACACCAAGAGAAAACAAATCATATATTCACAACCTAACACACAACATAAAATCATAGAGTATCAGAGATATGGACATTAAAGGAATAGTTTACCCAAAAAAGAAAAATTGCTGAAAATGTCCTTACTCTCAGGTCATCCAAGATGTAGATGAGTTTGTTTCTTCATCAGATTTGGAGAAATGTAGCATTGCATCACTTGCTCACCACTGGATGCTCTGCAGTGAATGGGTGCCGTCAGAATGAGAGTCCAAACAGCTGATAAAAACATCACAGTAATCCACACCACTCCAGTCCATCAGTTAACATCTGGAGAAGACAAAAGCTGCGTGTTTGTAAGAAACAAACCCATCATTAAGACGTTTTTAACTTCAAACTGTTGCTTTTGGCTAAAATACAAAAAGTCCATAATCCAAAATAACGCTTCCTCCAAGTCATCTGGTCTGAATCAGGAGAGAAATCTGCACAGATCAAGCACTGTTTACAAGCCAAAACATCTCTAAACAAATATGTGGCTGGATTTTGATGAGAGCGACAACAGGAGATGGACTTTTTCACTGGAGGAAGTATTATTATGGATTATGGACTCATATTTTAGCCAGAAGCAACAGTTTAAAGTTAAAAACATCTTAATGATGCATTTGTTTCTTACAAACACACAGCTTTTGTCTTCTACAGATGTTAACTGCTGGACTGGAGTGGTGTGGATTATATTGTGATGTTTTTATCAGCTGTTTGGACTCTCATTCTGACGGCACCCATTCACTGCAGAGCATCCATTGGTGAGCAAGTGATGCAATGCTAAATTTCTCCAAATCTGATGAACAAACAAACTCATCTATATTTTGGATGGCCTGAGGGTGAACACATTCAGCAAATGTTCATTTCTTGCTGAATTATTCCTTTAATATTTTTATCACAGATGGTCTGTTGTGAGTATTTATTATGAAAGGATGTTGGTTAACAGACAGATGATGTGACTAGAGAAGCAGACAGCCTGAAGCATGTGGCACGGATTCAAGTGGACATTCATGCTTGGAGATACTCAATGAGACAGCTTTATTTGGGTCAGCTTTATGTAGTGTTCGGATCTCTGTTCTGACAAACGTAAAAATAGGCATACATTATTATCCAGAACACCACAGTTTAATCAGAGCATGTTTAATGAAAAACAATGACCAGAGTTAGAGAGTATGAGAGCTGATCTTAGAGGAAACTTTCAATTCTTCACAGATTATTGAAGTACTAGCTTTGACTCAGATGTTTCTCCCAAAGTGAAATAATTCAAGAAAAGACAAATGAGTAAAGAGATATAAAATTAATGTATATCTACATTATGTCCTGACAACATTATGTCCTGAAAAAAGTTTATGATTTCATATATGTGAGTTCAGTTCATATCGTGATCTGATAATTATGAAGTGAAGTGACGTGACATGTGGCCAAGTATGGTGACCCATACTCGGAATTAGTGCTCTGCATTTATCCCATCCTAAGTGCACACACACAGCAGTGAACACACACACACACACACACACACAGAAGTGGGCAGCCATTTTTTTGCTGCGGCGCCTGGGGAGCAGTTGGGGGTTCGGTGCCTTGCTCAAGGGCACCTCAGTCATGGTATTGAAGGTGGGAGAGAGTGCTGTACATTCACTCCCCCCACCTACAATCCCTGCCGGTATGAGACTCGAACCCACAACCTTTGGGTTACGAGTCCACTTCTCTAACCATTAGGCCACGACTTCCCCATTATGCATATACATGCATACATATGAATGCATTTATTTATTTAAATAAATTAAAGTGCAAAAATAAATGCATAAATAAATATATAAATGAATAAGTGCAAAAATAAATGCATAAATCAATAAATGTATAAATAAATAAGTGCAAAAAAATTGCTTAAATAAATAAATGCATAAGTGCAAAAATAAATCCATATGTCAGTAAATAAATTTATAAATAAATGCATAAGTGCTAAAATAAATGTATGAATCGATAAATGTATAAACAAATAAATAAATGCACAAGTGCAAAAATAAATAAATACATAAATAAGTGCAAAAATGCATAAATGTATAAATAAATGCATAACTGCAAAAATAAATGCATAAACAAATAAATAATTGCATACATAAATACATGTATATACAGCTCAGAATGAACAAGAAAAACACTTTATTATAACTAGGGCTGTCATCGTTAACGCGTTAACGCATGCGATTAATTTTACAATCCTTAACGCGTTAAAATAATTTAACGCAATTAACGCAAAATTACTGAAGCACAATTTCTATTCTAACCCTTTAACCCAATTTTGCCTCTCTGCTTGCGATCAGATCATTTTAAGCTGCTAAACTCCGGGAAAGTTTTCAGTCCAATGATCCAGTAATAAATTTTGATGGATGAAGACTGCAATCAAGGTAAAGACGATTGCGGTAGCGTACAGGAGTCATACAGTACAGTAAGCACGCATGAGTCCGTTATAATAATGCGTGTATGAGTGCTCTTGACGCACTGATCACACATTGTATTTATGCACAGGCACAGACATTTCCGTACATTCACGTTGTTTCCACACACATTCACGATAATGTTTTGATTTGCCATGTTTATGTTGCTGTGTTTATACGGAATGGATCCGTGTCCTGTAGTAGATATATGCAGTCAGCAGGCGGTTGGTTTAGGGTTTTTTTTGGGCATCTCCATGTGGTCCTGTTCAGTATAGCAACTTGGCTTCTCTAAAATGTAAAAAAGCTCTTTGCTGTTGCACTGTACACATACTATAAAATTCAGAATTGTGTTTCTTTCATATGTGCTTATATGGGCTCCTTATATCATTTGGTTCTTTGGTGTCCTTTTGGAGTTTCTAAGTGTCCTTTTTTGGAAAGTCATCTAAATTTATCTTGAAAAAAGCTTGCAGAAAATATAGATTTTTGAGAATCACCCTTCAATTGACAGCCCTAATTATAACTCCAATTTAGTAATGAAATAGATGAAATCAATGGCATCTGTTCTGATAGCTTTCTTATTGATTTATGTGAAATGCTGGTGGCCTTTTGGAGAAAATGATGTCCTAATTTGCACAGTGGGAGTCGGGGGAGATGGCGGTTGTGACTTTAGCTGTCGGCTGTGGGTCGGTCGGGCGTCTGTGAGGTCCTTAGTGAATGTTTGATTTACTGCGGCCCTTTACAAAACTGAGGCTGTTACCCACATCCAAGATGAGAGTTAGACTTGATTAGGTCTCTGGTGCCTATAAAAAGACTTTAGGTCATGGATGAGAGATGACAGTACGGGTTCTCACAAACATTTCAGATTAAACAATGAGAAGTGACAAAGGTTTCTGTCACGATCTCTAGCTGGGGTGCCCGTGAGCTTCGCTAGAGGGCACTCCATCCCAGACTTCTACCACTCCATCAAAGATTTCATTTCCCAATATCCTTTTCCCGGACTCTTCAACACTCACTGTTTGCACCTGTGTCTCATTTACCCTGTCTGCTCACCCTATATAAGTCTGGTTTAGTTTGTCATTCTTTGCGAAGTCTTGTAAGTGTTACACTGCATCTCTGAGCGTTTCTCCTGTTAATATGTATCTTGGTTTTTGGACTCAGCCTGTGTTCTGGATTACCCTTTTGCCTGTGTTCCCTGCCTTGTTGTTAAGTCGGACTGATTGCCTGTGTGTTGACCCTTGCCTGCTGTCTGATTTCGATTCTGGACTTTCCTAATAAACACTGCATTTGGATCCTCACTCAGTCTCAGAGCAGTTCCGTAACAGTTTCCACTGTAGTGTGTGGAAAAATTTCAATCAATCTGAGTTATGGTACTGAAACGAAATGAAATTAAATAAAAAATAATGCCTAATTGAAAGAAATTTAGCTTGAAAGTTGGAAGAGACAATTACTCTTGTTTAAATATCCAATGAAAAATTCATTATGCAAATCCATTTCTGGAAAAAAATGTAATTGCATAGAAAAGAAAGGAAAAGAAAAGCAAATAACAAACTGTGCAGAACAAGTAACATGCCACCCATTTAAAATGGGTTTCAAAAACCAACCCCAAAGTCTAAGCAATAGTGATACTTTCCTTTTTGGACTGTATATGATAGCATTTTTGTGAAAGGTTAAATACCTCCAGTGATGAATTAAAGTGTTGTACGTGCCGTAAACGCACATCTGTAATCCTCTCAGCTGTCACGGGACTGCTGACGTACCATCTCTAAATGTTAGAGCTGCTGCTGCCGGCGCACAACACATTTGTTCCTCTGCACAGTCAATATTATGCTAGCATCACACTTTTCACACAGTTTGGATCCACATTAAAAGCACAGAGTAAGCAAAGCGCGGCTGTCCCACTGTGCCGTGCTCAGTCTGTGTCTGTGAAGGTGCAGCGGCTCGCCTCAGCATGAGCTCTTCGTTTGCACGGCCGCTAATGAACTCTAATTGCAGGGGCCGTTGGACCCGTGTCCCTGCCGGCGGCTCTACGGGATGACTTTAGCCCCACTGAGACTCACTATTAGACCTACAGCTGCCTGCGACACTTCAAATGAGCCGTTTATAGCTGTAATTAATTAGCAGACAGGTAGTTAAATACATGGAGTGAAGGTGATGAACAGCTAATGCCTCCAGCACTTCCACAGAATCAAATGCTAACATACTGCAGACTAGCACTGTTTTCTCAGAAAATAAATAATGAAATATTTTTCTATCCCTCTCTCCATTTCATGTGTCTAATTGTAGAGTTATGCAAACACACGTCGCAGTCATAAACTTCAGTCCAGAAACACACCGCACAGACATTACTGTCCAATCGATATTGCTCTCAGGGGATCGGTCTGAGCTATGAAAGCCTGTCACAACACGCTTTAACTCACTTTTATCGCCAGCCATCGCTATTTGTTTATCAATAGGACATTAGACACGATTAACCCTCTGCTGAGAGACTAGTCACTAACAGCTCCTTTCTGCTTACTTTAGCACTGCGCTGGAATTGCTTGTGTTACGAAGCACGATCTGTCTGTCTGTCTGTCTGTCTGTCTATCTATCTATCGTCTGTCTATCTATCTATCTATCTATCTATCTATGGTCTGTCTGTCTGTCTGTCTGTCTGTCTGTCTATCTATCTATCTATAGTCTGTCTGTCTGTCTATCTATCTATCTATAGTCTGTCTGTCTGTCTATCTATCTATCGTCTGTCTGTCTGTCTGTCTGTCTGTCTGTCTGTCTGTCTGTCTGTCTGTCTGTCTGTCTGTCTGTCTGTCTGTCTGTCTGTCTGTCT
>NW_015648473.1:173362-185421 GCF_001515625.1 Sinocyclocheilus rhinocerous
TCTGTCTGTCTGTCTGTCTGTCTGTCTGTCTGTCTGTCTGTCTATCTATCTATCTATCTATCTATCTATCTATGGTCTGTCTGTCTGTCTGTCTGTCTATCTATCTATCTATCTATCTGTCTGTCTGTCTGTCTGTCTGTCTGTCTATCTATCATTTGTCTGTCTGTCCGTCTGTCTGTCTGTCGATAGAGGTTATAAAATAGCATTAACTTGGTATAAAACAATGGAAGTCAATGTAAAGTCCCCACTCTGACAGAAAAACAAGCGTGTGTGTGTGTCATTGGTTTGTCTTATCTCAGACTATCTCAGGTGACATCTGCTGTGTCAGTGTCCATTCGCCCAAGTAAACAAGGCCCTCATTAACTATTTATTCACCCACACAGGAAAAGAGTGACCCACGCATCTCCAGAGACCGCAGGAAGTGCCCACTAAGGTGCTTTGGGTGAAATCGTGATGAACGGAACTGTGTAGCATCTGAGGTAGTGGTTTATATTTCACTGAAATGTAAGCAAGAAGTTTGTGGCCTATTTAACTACGCAGAAACTCTGATGACAGAAATGGAACAAAATAGAGGCCAGTTATAGAAAAGACATGCTGAAGTGTGTCAGTGCATTTAATAAATAGGTAATAATAATTTAAAAAATAAATAAATAAATAGGTAAGAATATTTTGGCAATAAATAATGTTATTTTAATAATACTATTTTCTTTACACACACACACTAATTAGAATACAGTATAGTATATATACACACTATATAGAATTATTTTAATATATTGGCTTATAGTAAGAGTGCCTGCTGTAAGAGTGACCAGTTGTTACATGAGCTACATCACAGTAAATCTAATGTTATTTGAGTCAAAAGTCAAATATCATAAACACTTTTCTCCAGCAGTGACTGGTTTTAAATATATATTTCAAACTCAAATAGCACAATATCGTGATGTTGGTGTTATGCAGAACAAGTGAACACTGTAAAACTACACTATGTCTGTAGTAGTCAAGACTTGGTTTCTGTCTATACACAAATGGCTTTTAAAATTAGAGTAAACTAGAGTAAAAATAGTGATAGATAGATAGATAGATAGATAGATAGATAGATAGATAGATGGACAAAAGAGCATAAAACGTTTTCTCCACATGATGGCGCTCATAACACTCTTAATCAATGATGCATTTTTTTCAGAAATAACATCCAGCAGTATATTATATCAGTTTTATATATATACAGTGGGTACGGAAAGTATTCAGACCCCCTTAAATTTTTCACTCTTTGTTATATTGCAGCCATTTGCTAAAATCATTTAAGTTAATTTTTTTTCCTCATTAATGTACACACAGCACCCCATATTATTAACTTAAATGATTTTAGCAAATGGCTGCAATATAACAGAGTGAAAAATTTAAGGGGGTCTGAATACTTTCCGTACCCACTGTATATATATAAGTTTATAAGTTAATTATAAATTATAAAGTTGTTATAAAAAATAAATAGTTGTTGCATGCACAGTGGAATCTGACAGACCTTTGACTGTAATGTTATTAGCATTAAAGTTCATGAAATGTCAGGAGTGTCCTGTCATCTCATTGCTGAGTGATGCATAAGCTGTGATTCCCCTTTCCATGCATGTGTCATAGTGAAAGACCTGTAGTGGTCAGAGCTCTATACGCACCACTGCTCGCTCCTCAAACATTCACAGGTGTCCGGGAAAACAGGAATCATTAAAGGAGCTATCGGGGATCATCTCCTACAGTGCCTTACTTTCTCTTTTTCAGAGGAAAGTCCCTCAGACTCCTGCATGTGCCTGCTGGCGTAGAAATCACAGAAAACCCCACAGTAAAACACATGGAGATTGAAGTGGATTACATGGAGTAATGAAAAACCACAACATTTATTTCTTCATTTATTTCAGGAAGATCAAAGAGGCTCTGAAGAAAGACATTTGCTGTGGATTTCCAGCTAACAGGGACCATTCACTTTAACGTTTTTAAAAAGTTTTATGAATGTTAGGACAAAACCTTCTTAAAGTAATGTTTATGGGACGTTATTATATTAATAGTTTATATACTTTCTGATAACATAGAGAGAAAGCATTCTTAAAACAACATTCTCAGAACATCCATATGATGTTATCTGAACTGGATGAAAGTTCTCAATGTTGAGAGAAAACGTTTTTAGAATATCCTATTAAAAATAAACGTTCAAATAACATTTTATTTTAGGTGAATATAAAGTTAGTAGAACATTGTATGAAACATTTTAGGACCCTTTAAATAACATTATAATCACAAGAAAATTATACATTTTAATGTCCTTAGAATATTAAAAATAAATGTTTAAATAAATTTTTTGGGGGGTAATGCTTTTTTACCTTGGGTGTGTCCCTCACAGAAATCAATATTTCTATCTGTCTTGTGGCCACAGGCTGTGTAATCCTACGGCAGCAGAACATCGTCCGCCTCACTGTGGTGACTGTGAATTCCCAGTTTTTGATGCAGAGTCACTGGTTTCCTAAGAAAAAGGTACATTACAGCTGTCCCAGATCGGCCCACACACCTAGTTGTTAGTTTTGTTTCAGAGGTCAACAGGAAAATATTTAAAAAATTCACTACTGATAATACAATCTTACATAATATAGGATTTGCAACTATTATCAGTACAATTATCATACTGTATATGATTCCAAATAGCTTTTGCTTTTAAACAAAATCTCATCACACAAAGCCTTGCTATAAAGTCAGCAGCTATTTAAAGGTGCAGTGTGTAATTTCTGCACCATTAGTGGGAATAGCAATTTGACTTCTGATGAAAATGAGAGTGGTGCTTGTCCAGTCAGGACTTATTGCCATGATGAAAATATATATTCTGTGACACTCTATAAATCTGTCCTTCAAGTCTATGGGATAAGAAAGAATTCTGAAGTTTAATGTTTTTGAATGAAGACTCTTCTGCTCACCAAGGCTGCATTTATGTGATCAAAAATACAGTAAAAACAGTAAAATTGTGAAATATTATTACAATTTAAAATAGCTGTTTTCTATGTGAATATCTGTTAAAATGTAATTTATTCCTGTGATGCGCAGCTGAATTTTCAGCATCATTCCTCCAGTCTTCAGTGTCACATGATCTTCAGAAATCATTCTAATATGCTGATTTGCTGCTCAAGAAACATTTCTGATTATCATCAGTGTTGAAAACAGTTATAACAGTTCATATTTTTGTGGAAACCGTGATCTATTTTATTTTTCAGGATTCTTTGATGAATAAAGCGTTCAAAAGAACTGCATTTATTTGAAATAGAAATGTTTTATAACACTATAAATGTCTTTACTGTCAATTTAATGCATCCTTGATGAATAAAAGTATTAATTTCTTTCAAAAAACAGTTGCATTGACCCCAAATATTTGAATGCGAGTATAAAAAAGACAGACTTCACCTTTAAGATGACTCAAGCTAATGTAAGTTTACCAGTGAAAGCACAGCAACTGGTGTTTGATTCGCAAAACAAATATCTCATTATTTAGCATTGCCTTCACATTTGTATTCACAAATTTACTTTGGGTTTGCAAAAACAAGCAGTCCACAAACTGACTTCATCATCATACAGTCTAATATAAAGCATTGAAAGTCACACAGACTGGCCTCACATGCCTCTTATTGACAATAAACAATCATAAATGACAGAGAAAAAAAAATCATGTGCACTGAGCTTAACGTCTATTTTAGCAAGTGTTTTGTATTCTCAGTCATTCTGGTAAGAAAACAACAAAAACGTAAATGTCTTCATTATGGCTCAGATGTAATTTTCCTCAGACATTTGTTTAATTAGTTGAGGGGAATTTCTGTCAGTGAAAGCCTACGCGTCTGACTCAGTTCATCTTCTCGTTCACTTGCTGTTCTTCCGTCGTGTGGTCAGTCTGAGGCCCTGAGGACTCACAACCTGTTCCTCACCACCGTCTCACCTCTCTGTGGTGCACTAGATTATATACCATACAAGGTCACATCAGCACAAAAGCCTCCGTCTCTGAAGACGAACTCTGAAAGCTGAACCCACTCATTTTTACGTCACAGTGTGGCGACCGTGTTCCTCAGTTATGGCCGTATGATGATGAAATCGCAGCGATTCCACATGGTGTAGTGGTTGACCGCTCAGCCCAGGAGGCTGATGTGACGGTATGCACTCATGAAGACCACAAACATGAAACCCAGTGGGAACGGAAGGAGATGGTTTGTGTCAGACGTCTTGCATTCTGCTGGTGAAAGTGCAGCATGTGGTTAGACCGCTGTAGGCCAGGCTGCTAAATCTCTGCCACAAAACTAATGCAATGGACACAAAACGTCCAAACAAATTTAAGGGTAACAATTTAATTGATGTTCAACAATAAAAAACAGATAAATAAATGATAAAGCTTGGCTTAATGAATATTAGATCCATTCTTACAAAAGCGCTTTTTGTAAATGAAATGATCACAGATCATAACTTTGCTCAGAGCAGTGCTCTGTTTGACAGAAACCTGGCTAAAACCTGATGATTACATTATTTTAAGTGAGTCTACCCCCCAAGATTACTGTTATAAACATGAGCTGCGTCCAAAAGGTAAAGGGGGAGGTGTTGCTACAATTTATAACAATATTTTCAGTATCTCTCAGAGCTCTGGTTTCAAGTATAACTCATTTGGAGTAATGGTGCTTCATATAACATTATCCAAAGAAACAAGTGTTAATGATAAATCCCCTGTGTCGTTTGTACTGGCTACTGTATACAGGCCACCAGGGCACCATACAGACTTTATTAAAGAATGTGCTGATTTTATATCCGAGTTAGTGCTGGCTGCAGATAAAGTTTTAATTGTTGGTGATTCTAATATCCATGTTGATAATGAAAAAGATGCATTGGGATCAGCATTCATAGACATTCTGAACTCTATTGGGGTTAGACAACACATCTCAGGACCTACTCATTGTCGAAATCATACTCTAGATTTAATACTGTCACATGGAATTGATGCTGAAGGTGTTGAAATCATGCAGCCAAGCGATGATGTAAATTATATGATCACTGATCATAAACTAGATGTGCTGTGTTTGACAGAAACCTGGCTAAAACCAGATGATTACATTATTTTGAATGAGTCTACCCCTCAAGATTACTGTTATAAACATGAGCCACGTCCAAAAGGTAAAGGGTTGTGTGGTAAAGGGGGAGGTGTTGCTACAATTTATAACAATATTTTCAGTATCTCTCAGAGCTCTGGTTTCAAGTATAACTCATTTGGAGTAATGGTGCTTCATATAACATTATCCAGAGAAACACATGTTAATGATAGATCCCCTGTGATGTTTGTACTGGCTACTGTATACAGGCCACCAGGGCACCATACAGACTTTATCAAAGAATGTGCTGATTTTATATCCGAGTTAGTGCTGGCTGCAGATAAAGTCTTAATTGTTGGTGATTTTAATATCCATGTTGATAATGAAAAAAATGCATTGGGATCAGCATTTATAGACATTCTGAACTCTATTGGGGTTAGACAACACGTGTCAGGGCCTACTCATTATCATAATCATACTTTAGATTTAATACCGTCACATGGAATTGATGTTAATGGCGTTGAAATTCTGCAGCAGAGTGATGATATCTCGGTTCATTATCTAGTCTCGTGTATACTCCATATAGCTAAAACTGCAAATTCAACTCCTTGTTACAAATATGGTAAAACCATCAGTTCTACCACAAAAGACTGCTTTGTAAATAATCTTCCTGACTTGTCTCAATTCCTCAGCATATCCAATAGATCAGAACAACTTGATGGTGTAACAAAAACTATTGACTCTCTCTTTTCTAGCACTTTAGACACGGTTGCTCTTTTATGCTTAAAGAAGATTATGGAAAACAGTCCGATGCCGTGGTATAACAAGCACACTCGCACCCTAAAGAGAGCAGCCTGGAGAATGGAGCACAGCTGGAAGTAGAGGTGACCCCGAATAGACGAAGATTCGATGCTTCAATAGGAGGAGCCTGACTAGCAGTGTCGAATCTTCGCAGAGGTGTTATGAAACGAGGATCATGCCATTTTGGCTATATGGGGGTGCTCAATGTCTGCTTTCACATAGAACTACCGGTTTTCTCCCAGTAAGTTAATATACAGCCTATTATGATAATGCTGTAAATAAAAATGTGAAAAGAAAGAAGCTTTTAATAAATATTTTTTACATGCGTGAATAAATCCAACCACCCCTATGACAGATTGAAGTTTCACTTTCTATGATCCGTGACTGACAGGAGCATCTTGGCAACAGGGACTTAAAATAAGATTTCTTTATTTTATTTATTGATCACTCGTGGTTATCCAATTTAACTATTTGTGGCTTGTGTTTTGAATATATGTTCCCCTGCACTTTAGGCATTTTGTACACATTTGTTCTGCACCTTGTGATTTATTTATTTCATTTTTAATTTTGAATTTTATTTATCAGAAAGGTATATTCTGTTCTAATTTAATTCTGTAAATTAATTTTTGATAGTTTTTTGGTGCATCGATGTTGCACTGCACAGGCAATTTAGCCGATTTAATTTGATCTTTTCTGCAGTGTGGCCATTCTGCAGTTATTTATTTGTTATTTTTTAGGTTTATTGATCCAAAATGTTTTTATACATTTTCTTCTATATCTTTGTGTGATGTTCTGTACATCGTGCCTTTTTGAAATCGTTTTACGAATGTTTTATGAATGTTACGAATCCACATTGCCTTTCATTTCAACTTAAAAAACAAAAAGGCACTGTCAGTTTCGTCTATCACTTGACAGTCAGTTTTGTTCGCTTTATTAGAAAGTTGTTTCTGTGTGCTGTGTGTGACACACACACACACACACACACAATTTGACTATCAGTCAACTATAGACAAGACTTGTCAACTAGACGAACCCTAGAGACAGATCCCCTGTGAAGACCTCGTCGGCCATCAGTACAAGACCACAGGAACCTGTCGAGTCCTCTGCACAATCTGACCTGTGCTGCAGCCTGGAATTAAACCACGCCATACTGATTTCATCTGGTCAGAGGAGAACTGGCCCCCCGACTGAGCCTGGTTTCTCCCAAGGTTTTTTCTCCGTTTCTGTCACCGATGGAGTTTTGGTTCCTTGCCACTGTCGCCTTTGCCTTGCTTAGTTGGGGATGCTTGACTGATTGCACAGACACTGTTGGACGAGAGCTGAACTGCATGATGACATCACTGAATCATCAATGAACTGACTTTAGCTGAAAAAACTGACTGTTTTCTATTGTCCTCTTGCATTATCAGCACACGCTTTTTCCTGTTTAACACTGTAAAGCTGCTTTGACACAGTCTGTATTGTATAAATAAAGGTGACTTGACTTGACTTTTCTGTGACATTAGATTATAGCATGACATAGACACAGAAAATATGAAAAACAACCTAAAGATGTAGTTTTAAAATATTAAAAAATATTATTTTAACATATTTCATGTACTGTGATGGTTGAGATTTCAAACAAAACAAAAATCAAGAGAAAATATTCTAATATTTTATTCTATTCGCTATGTCCAGGTTTTATTTTACTCCAAAATAAAAAAGGATTTATACTTTTATAAATAAAGCCTATTTTTTGTTTTATTTATTTATTTATTTTGCATTGTGACATTATTTTCTCATTAATTCTTTTTTGCCATAATGCCATATGCCATAATGACATTTTAAACAAAACAAATGTGAAAACAATATTTTAATATTTTATTCTATTTGTCATGTTCAGGTTTTATTTTACCCCAAAATCAAATAAGAATTAATATATATATATTAATGTTATATTTTATTTATATTGAAGATAATTTCTTAACATTTTAAGATAATTTCTTAAATTTTTAGATTTAAAGTTTCTTTTTAGTTTTTGTTTGTTTGTTTGTTTGCATTGCATTTTTGCAGTTTTTTCTCACTAATTCTTGACATAATTTGAAAAATATCATTCTCATTACTTATTGCAAAAACAATAATGATGTATTGTTTGTATTAAAATTAAAAAATCAATAATTGTGCTAAAGTATTTTTTTTACTGCAGTACAGTATAATATAATCAAAAAAGTCAACATCAAGTTGTGAATTTAAAAAAAATAAATAAATAAATAAATAAAAAATCTTCAGATGCACACTGTAAGAAAAAATCCATAGACAATCCGTAATTGTTTGTCAGGACATTATCCGTTGAGTTTACACACATTTCTTTTAACCCTAAAACACAATGCAATGCTTAATTCAAAATACAGATAAAATACCTGTGCAAGAATTAATACAGAAAATTTCTTCATATTAACACAGTACATTGGCCCCTATTTTTTACAGACTTTTCTTAGAGTGCGTTTATGAGAATATGCATGGAAAATGTGCTTAATTGGCATGAAAATAACATTATAATACAATGAAATGTTATATTAAAAAATCAATAATTGTGCTAAAGTATTTTTTTACTGCAGTACAGTATAATATAATCAAAAAAGTCAACATCAAGTTGTGAATTAAAAAAAAATAAAAAAATAAAAAAATAAAAAATCTTCAGATGCACACTGTAAAAAAAAATCCGTAGACAATCCGTAATTGTTTGTCAGGACATTATCCGTTGAGTTTACACACATTTCTTTTAACCCTAAAACACAATGCAATGCTTAATTCAAAATACAGGTAAAATACCTGTGCAAGAATTAATACAGAACATTTCTTCATATTAACACAGTACATTGGCCCCTATTTTTTACAGACTTTTCTTAGAGTGCGTTTATGAGAATATGCATGGAAAATGTGCTTAATTGGCATGAAAATAACATTATAATACAATGAAATGTTATATATGCTTTATTTTATTTATTAGATATAGGCTTTATTTAATAGGATTTGTTTTCTCAATGCAAAATATAATTTCATTTGATTTTGGGGTGAAATATGACATTTGTTGCTCTGAGTCTATATGCATAGTTGTTTAGACCATGTGATGAAGCATTAATCAATCGCTAATGAAGAATTAGTGCTTGGGTGTTTCCATTTTCAGATCTATAAATATGTTGGGGTTTAGTTTCACAGCATGATAAACACAGAAGCATCTAGAAGGGGATTTCTGTACATCTTCCCCTTTCTAAAGGTAAAGTGGAACTTTAAAGTGTAAAACTTTTACAATGATGATCTAAACTTGATCTTAAGGCTGCTCAAAGCAAAGCAAAATATCACAAAGATTCCTCTAGTTTATGTAAAGCATTTCAGATTGAGTTTTCTTTCTGATGTGCTACTATTCACTTGTTTAAAAAAAAAAACTACCCTAAAATGAAAATAGAAAAATAAAAACTGATTCAAAATATTAGTAAAATAATAATGAATTAATAAAATATAATAGTATCTCAGTGATACTAAAATAACACTGCAACAGACATTTAGCACTCAGTTTAGCAATTTTAAATATGACAATTCATATCAAATTAATTACTATTTTAATAGTTACTTTATATCAACTTAAGGACCGGAATTGAGAACTAAAACATTCTAGCAAATGCATAGCAACACACTAGAATTGTGGTCTTTTTGCACTTAACTTTTTGCTTTATAAGCTCTTAAACAATATGCAAACCTGCGAGAAGCCTGTAGAGACGGCTGGTGCTTTTTAGCAAGTGTTTATGCCGTTAACCTGCAGCAGTTTCCCTTTGACCTGTGAACACTGATTGATGAGTCCAGGAGCCGGTTTGCTGCTGTGACCTCTGATGCTTCCGCCATGTGAGGTATGGCAGCCCGAGTTTGAGTGACCTTTGACCTTTATGTAGAACATTCTTCCCTTTGTCCATTTCAAAACTTAAGAGTGTTGGAGTGTTGGACATTAGCATGTTGATAATGCTCAAATAAGCATAAAATGACACAGATATTGGGCAAAATAGTCTATTTTTAATTAGACTGAACCATTTTAGTGATTTTAGTTTCCCATATAAATGAAGAAGTACATTTAAAATTGAGAGTTCTAAATTCAAGTTTTAAATTCAAAATGCTTTTGCATTCTAAAAATCGAAAGCATTCTAAAATGCTTTAGAATTCTAAAGTCTTGATGGTTGCTATGATGCCTTTAAAATGCTGTCTAGGTAGGCAGCTCACTAGGTTTTGGAACGGAGCGTGTGTGAGTTGATTTACTGAAATCATCAGGAGTGTTTTACAGCATGCAAAGCAAGTGAAATATTGAAGTTGTCACTGGCCTTTTAAGGCTTTAACCAAAACATGTCATGGCAGAGAAAATAACCGTGATGCTATCCAGAGAGGCCCGTTTGTTTGGGAGTTTGACAAAAAGCCCCGTTGGGTCAGCGGGCAGCCCGAGCGGAGAGACCCACGGTCCAAGCAGGGGAATGTGATATATTGCGGCAGGAAGATTAAACCAGACCAGCGTGGCCTCAAGCCCAACCGACCAGCAAGAAAAACAACGGCCAGAGAAGAACCTACGATGGGGGAGGATGAGAAACACGCAGAAATCTTACAATCACACTGAATACACGGCCTGCCAGTCTTCATTATTAGTACCGTCCACATTTTAGAGTAATAAAAGTCTGCAAAACTAAAAAAGAACAAGTATTGGAAGTATAAAACCGATTGTCAAGCATTTAAGTAGCTTTTATATAAAAAAAAGAGTCATTTAAAAGAGTTGTTTTATATATAGACTTGTATATATATATATTAGTGCTGTAAAATGATTAATCGCGATTAATCGCATTCAAAATAAAAGTTTTTGTTTACAGAATACATGTGTGTGTACTGTGTATATTTATTATCGATAAATAATAATTGTCATACAGTATATATTTTAAATATATTTGTTTCATATTTCAATATATTTCTACATTTTGGAACAACATGTTGGCACGTAAATATTAAATAATGACCCAATTTCTTATTTTTGGGTGATACAGTTATGAAAATCATACATGACTGTTACAGTTTAGAACAAAGCCTAATTAAACATGATGAAGTGTCACTTGTTCTGAATAAGTCACAGAAACAACCCATCAGTCTCATGACCTACATTACAGCATAATGACAGTGGCGTCAGATCACAGTGATTTACCGTCCTTTCGCTTTCTCTCGTTCTCCTCTGTTCCTCACAGTCCGTCTCTGTGACAGTCTCAGCGTCCCTCCGCCGGGACACGTCCTACATGCTGAACCCGCTCCCGTAATCTGCTTCCACTGAGCTGGTGTCTGGAGAATAGGAGACACCATTGTTCCTCCACCCATGGTGAAACACTCATTTTGGCCTGGAGAGATGTGCTGTTACTTGCTGTCCTGGTTTTTCAGTCTGGTGTGTATAAGTGAAATAAACAGTGGTGGCTGGGCTCAATAAATGTCTCAAAATGAAGTCTGATCTGTTTGTTAAATGAATACATGAATACCTTTTACTGACACATCTAATTGGAAGAGTATTGCATCTAATGCAGTGCTACGTTCTTCTGAAGAGACTTCAGTAAAAGCCTTTTTCTTAAAGCTACACTAATGAAACATTCTGCCATAATTTCCCCGTTTGTCCTTCCAAAATGATTTGTCTTTCTTCCATGGAAATACAAATGAGAGTGAATGAGGACAGGTGACATTGAACTCCAACAGGGACAAAATGCACCATGATTCATACAACTTGTGCACTTGAACTTGGACATTCATCATAAGAATCCTGAAAAACAAATGTATGACCGTTTCCACAAAATAAGAAGCAGCACAACTGTTTGCAACACTAAAAAATGTTTCTTAAGCAGCAAATCAGCATATTAGAATGATTTCTGAAGGATCGTGTGACACTGAAGACTGCAGTAATGATGCTGAAAATTCAGCTGCGCATCACAGCAATAAATTACATTTTAAATATTCACATAGAAAATATTTAAAATTGTAATAACATTTCACAATATTACTGCTTTTACTGCATTTTTGATGAGCAGAAAGGACTTCTTTAAAAAACAGGCTGTTTTTGTCATTTTTGAAGCTCAGCAGCTCCGGTCACCATTCACTTCCATTGTATGAAAAACAGCAGCG
>NW_015648473.1:185496-196458 GCF_001515625.1 Sinocyclocheilus rhinocerous
TTCCAAAATGATTTGTCTTTCTTCCATGGAAATACAAATGAGAGTGAATGAGGACAGGTGACATTGAACTCCAACAGGGACAAAATGCACCATGATTCATACAACTTGTGCACTTGAACTTGGACATTCATCATAAGAATCCTGAAAAACAAATGTATGACCGTTTCCACAAAATAAGAAGCAGCACAACTGTTTGCAACACTAAAAAATGTTTCTTAAGCAGCAAATCAGCATATTAGAATGATTTCTGAAGGATTGTGTGACTCTGAAGACTGCAGTAATGATGCTGAAAATTCAGCTGCGCATCACAGCAATAAATTACATTTTAAATATTCACATAGAAAATATTTAAAATTGTAATAACATTTCACAATATTACTGCTTTTACTGCATTTTTGATGAGCAGAAAGGACTTCTTTAAAAAACAGGCTGTTTTTGTCATTTTTGAAGCTCAGCAGCTCCGGTCACCATTCACTTCCATTGTATGAAAAACAGCAGCGTGAACTTTCGGCTAAACATCTCCTATTTGGTAGAAAAAAATGTCAAACAGGTTTGGAATATCATGAGGGTGAGTAAATTACAGAATGTTCATTTCTGAGTGAACTTTTCCGTTCCTTAGTATGGAAGCGTGTTTCCGCCACGGTCAGGTTTGACGCCATATTGAAAACGAGGCTGTGAGGGATAAACGTACAGGCTTTACAATGACACACACTGTATAAAAGTCCTAGATTACATGATTTTCACAACTGTTTTATGAAGTTTTTGTCTACTTTCTTCAAATGAACAAACGCACTGTACTTCAGTCACGGCACACCAGAGGTGTAAAGTATTGGAGTAAATGTAATTAGTTACTGTACTTGAGTATCTTTTCGGATACTTTGTAGTTGTACTGAGTATCAAAGATATTAGCAACTTTTACTCTTTACTTCACTACATTTTTGAATGAGTATCTGTACTCTTTACTCCACTACATTTGAAATGAGTGTTGCAGTTACACATTACATTTTGCATGCACCTAGCTTTTTCTGCAGCAGTTTATTTCTGCTACAAAAGACATGATACTGCCTATTACAGGTCACTGAAAGTACTGCATCTTGTGCGTTTTGCCCTTACTCACCCAAACTTGTCAACAAGGCTACTTTATGTGAATGCGAGTTCCTTAAGTATTTGTGAATCACAGGTGTTTTATATATGAGATGAGGACATGACTGCAACATTATTTTATTTATCCATTATACTGAAGAGAACTTTTTTAAAGATATTGTTTTTTTGTTTGTTTGTTTTTAAGTAAAATACTTAAGTACTGTTAAAATCAGATACTCTAAGACTTTTACTCAAGTTGTTTTGGAATTGGTGACTTGTAACGTGTAGTGGAGTAATTTTCACTGTAAGGTATCTGTACTTTTACTCAAGTATGGTTTTTAGGTACTCTTTACACCTCTGCGGCACACCATGTCATAAGATGTTGATATTTGGTTACATTTTGGTTGCGACGTCGGGTGACCAAAATTCAATGTCAGTTCAACGTCTAATGTCAATGTTAATTTGATGTCCAATACCGACGTTGATATTTTGTTGTTTTTAGGTTGTGTTGTAAAGTAACCAAAATTAAAACGTTAAAACAACATCAAATTGACGTCAAATACTGATGTCAACCCGATTTTCAATTCAATTCCATTTTTTTTTTCAGCTTTACAGAAAATGCATGTGTCTACATTACATTCTCAACCAAAATGCAACGTCTGTCCGACGTTGGGGTCCAACGTTAACCTGACGTTATATCGACGTCAGGTGCCTGCTGGGTCCTGTCATTAATTAAATATGGCGCTACTTTGACTGAGGTGAATTAACAGATAAAAAAAAAAAAAAGGTAATTGAGACTTTTTATCTCACAATTCTGACTTTTTTCTCGTAAATGCGAGTTTTTTATAGCTCGTAATTCTCAGAATTGCGAGAAAAAAGTCAGAAAGCCATGTACTCGTCATTGTTTAAATTCCTCCCAGACGCAGAGAAGTTCAATTCAAGCCCTGCCAGGTTTTTACCCAACAACCTCTCATTCTTACACAGAAGAAAAGCGCGGGGGGAGCATTAAAAGTCCTGCTCCTCCTCTGGTACAGTAGGCTGATCTCAGATCATCGCGGCTCGTAGCGCTGCCTGACTCCGTTCGGGCTCACATAGGTGGGCGTTCATCAGCTCCACTTTAAAAATCACTGCAATGAACAGCAATGAATGCCGTTTCTTATGTCGCCGAGCACCTTTAAGGGATGACGCGCGGACGGTGACCTTTGCGCGAAGGTACAAGAAGACCGCGGATGCCAGACACGGAGCGTCACCTGCGCGTCCGATGCGTAAAAGCGCGCACTGCGGTTCCGCCGCGCTTCATCTGAATCTGGAAATTAGGATTAGGAGGTTGTTGGGTGAAGCGAATCGCCCTCCTTTGTTCGCGCGGATGAGGGTCTGACGTGTTCCCGGGGGATTTTCAGTCGCTGTACAAACGCTGGAGACACATACACGCGCTCTCAATGCTGCTATGACTTCCTGCATGCGTCCATACTGTGATCTGATTGCTCTTCGCATGCTGCTGCTGCTGCTGCTGCTCGTGAGGTCCGATTCGGGTGAGTTTGGCTGTCGATCGTAACCCTTTCACAGCGCGTTTCATTGTTTTTCCCTTGTCATGGTGTAGCCGGACGCATCCTAAGATCGCGAACTCATGCCAATGAATGGAAATGTCAGCGTTTACACACGGGGCAAGTTGTCACGCGGTTTATGGCTCAATAAAAACAAGGTTTCGAGTCAGAACTCTCTGTTCTCCCACAGAGGTTTTTATGTTGGTTTAAAAGTGTCCACATATTCCAGTATCATTTTGGGTAGTTTGGTTTGGTGACAAGTGAGCACTTAAACCACACTAGTAGGCTATACATTAGAGTAGGAGTCAGAACAGTAATTTCTCATAAATGTGTAGTTTATTTATCAGCTCCCATTGATGGCTTTGATATTGTTGTCACTTTTCCCATTTAGGCTGTTTTCCAGTTGCTGAAAAGCATTTAATAGCCTATAATACATTTTAAATGTTAAGGATGATGCCATTATTATTTTTGTGTTAGATAGTATTTAGTAGGATTCAAACACAGGTGTTTTACTGAAATCAGTGTCAGTAACCAGCAGGCTCCTATTGTGACAACTTGCCCCATACTATATAGTGACTGTAATGGGATTTTCCTGCTGGAAGAAAAAACATAGTTTAAACATGGTTTCAAATGAACATAGCTGGTTTTAGCTGATTGATCATCTGGTTTCCCAGCCTGGCCAGCTAAAGAATTGGTCAAAACCCCTCTAAAACCAGCTGGAGCCAGACCAGGCTGGAAAGCCAGCTAAAACCAGCCAACCATCTTTTTTTTCAGCAGTGTATAAAATAAAGTTTATATAGCATTTTTGGTTGTGCACATTAATATCTTCCTGTTTTATCTAGATATTTATTTTTGCTTCTCGCAATTAATATTCTGATTGACGTTGACATTCAGTGCCATGATTTGTTCATGTTTCGGAGACAGTTTCTTTCCAAACAGTGTGCTGTTCTGTCCTGACAGGGTCTGTGTTGGACACAAAGGCCCACTGAAGATGTGAACGCTCGCTCATTCATGTGTAAATGTCTCTGTCTCTGTGTTCAGCGGATAACCGATGCTTGTCTTCCCTCATCTCCACATGTGAAGACTGTTTGAGACGCAGCCCTGAATGCGCGTGGTGCTCTCAGGAGGTAATGTGTGTGTGTGTGTGTGTGTGAGAGCTGCTATTGTTGTACCTCGGCACACTGCTCGAGGTTTGTAAGTGTGTGACGTGCTCGTGTTTAGTCTGTTAGTGATAAAGCACTAGAGCCCTAATCCCCAGAATGCACCGGTGATCGTGGGAACCCATAAAATAGAAATGCGGAAACTGCTGATATGCCCATACACTCCCAGAAAAAAAGGTACAAAAGAAAAATATACATCTATTTACCCCTGAAAGGTACATATTAGTACTCTGAAAGTACATATTAGTAACTAAAGTGTACATATTAGTACCTTTTGGAAAGTGACAATTTTGTACCTTTTTTTCTTAGCATGAAAGACAAATTGCACATGAAATGGATACCAATGAGGTTCACCTATTACTAATTTGTGCCTATTTTTATTTCATAAACATCTGAGACCAAGTTAATGTTTAAATGAAAGTGCATTTAATAAATAAATAAATAAATGCATAAATAAATGTATTAATTAATTAATTTAATTAAATATTAGATAAAAAAAAATTTAACTTAAAAAATGTGAAAACTTGGCAATTAACCGAAATAAGTTTAGGTACTAAAATTACTAAAAATGACAAAAAAAAAACACCTTAGCAACCTCATTGCAACGCCGTGGCAACCACCCAGAACACCCTATCAACACTGTAGCAGCCCAATACACCTAAGAAACAACAACAACCCAAAACACTTTAGAAACCACATAACAGCATGTCAACATAAATGCAGAACACCTTAGCACCTTGACATTAGATAAAAAAAATTTAACTTAAAAAATGTGAAAACTTGGCAATTAACCAAAATAATTTTAGGTACTAAAATTACTAAAAATTAAAAATATGTTAAAGCTATATAGAAATGTTTATTTAAAAAAAATTTAAAATTATAAAAGCACATAACAAAATTACTAAAGCGTAAACTAAAATTAAAATAAAAACCAAAAATATAGAAATAAAAGCTAATTCAAAATATTAATTAATACTATAATAGTATATAAATAATACAACCAAAAGTCAAATAAAGTAAAGCTAAATATAAAAAAACTTAAAAATTATAATGATAAAATCACATAACAGAATTACTAAAAATTAACATGAAAACTGAAAAGATAAAATTAAAAGGTAATTGAAAATAATAGTATGTAAATAATAGTAAAATAACACTGGTTTAACTGGGGCAAGTATTTAAGAAATATTTTAGTGATTTTGTTAAACACATTCCTTTGTGTTTGACATTATTTTTCACATTATAAATCAAAAGGCAGTCCTTCCAAAAATGAGTAAATCAAATACTATATTGCTTGTTTTGGTTTAGTCAAGCCTGCAACTAAAATTAAAATAAAATACATTTAAGCGAAATAGAAATTTAAAAAAGTATCAAAATTAATAAAACTTAAAATTAAAATGAAAACTGAAAAGATACAATTAAAAGCTATTTCTAAATATTAATAAATACTATAATAGTATAATAATAATAAATAAATAATTTTTCACACAAAAAGTCAGTCCTTTCAAAAAATAAGTAAATTAAATACTTAAACACTTGTCCATTAAAGTACGGTTGTGTTTGGTCAGGCCTTAGTCAGTCAGTTTATAGAGTTTTAACTTTCTCCATCACTGAAATGTTTATTTTCTTGGGACAATCAATTAATTTAAATGCTTTCTTTGTAAAGAAAGTCATGCATATTTCTGGGATTGTGATAAAGATAATAAGTTCATTAAGTCACTGCGGTGCTCGGCAGCGGTCAGACTAATCCCTGAACGACATCTCAGCAACAATCTCTGAGCTAAAGAGCTTTTGCTCGCTCTGTGTACTTTAAATAAGGCCACCCTACACAGCAGTCACCTTGTTTCTTTAAACAGCCAGCATTTGCAGTGACCCTTGACCTGTCTGATGGTTTGTTTACTCTGACAGAAGTTTCTGGACGGGGCTCATGTAAGTCAGCGATGTGGATCTGTGTCTGACCTGCGAGTCCGGGGCTGTGAAGAGGCGTTCATCGAGAACCCAAATGTGAAAGTGGAAGTAAACGCCACTATCAGCAGCTCACAGGTATCACCGAGAGAGATTAACATCGACCTACGACCAGGTAACATCTGACCACAGTAAACCACTAAACTGATACACAATCGGCCTAGCAACCACCAAGAACACCTTAGCAATGCCTTAGCAACCCCAAACACCTTCGAAACAACAACAACCCAAAACACTTTAGAAGCCAAATAACCATGTGCCAACATAAATGCAGAACACAATAGCAACCTCATAGCAATGCCATGGCAACCACCAAGAACACTGTTGCAACGCAACCCAAAACACCTTAGAAACCACATAACAGCGTGCCAACATAAATGCAGAACACCTTAGCAACCTCATAGAAATTCAATGGCAACCTCATAGAAATTCAATGGCAACCACCAAGAACACCCTAGCAACGCCTTAGCAACCCAAAACACCTTAGAAACAACAACAACCCAAAACACTTTAGAAACCACTTAACGACGTGTCAACATAAATGGAGAACACCTTTAGCAACCTCATAGCAACGCCATGGCAACCACCCAGAACACACTATCAACACTGTAGCAGCTCAATACACCTTAGAAACAACAACCCAAACCACCTTAGAAACCACATAACAGCATGTCAACATAAACACAGAACATCTTAGCAACCTCATAGAAACAGAAACGCCATGGCAACCACAAAAAACACCTTTGCAAAGCAACCCAATACAACATAACAACGTGCCATCATAAATGCAGAATACCTTGGCAACACCTTGGTAACCGCCAAAAACACCTTAGAAACCACATAACGTGCCAACATAAATGCAGAACACCTTAGCAACCTCATAGCAACGCCATGGCAACCACCCAGAACACCCTATCAGCACTGTAGCAGCCCAATACACCTTAGAAACAACAACAACCCAATTCACCTTAGAAACCACATAACAGCATGTCAACATAAATGCAGAACACCTTAGCAACCTCATAGAAACGCCATGGCAACCACAAAGAACATCCTTGCAAAGCAACCCAATACAACATAACAGCGTGCCAACATAAATACAGAATACCTTAGCAACACCTTGGTAACCGCCAAAAACACCTTAGAAACCACATAACAACGTGCCAACATTAATGGAGAACACCTTAGCAACTCCATGGCAACCGCCAAGAACACCCTAGAAAAGCAACTCAAAACACCTTAGAAAGTACATAACAGCATTTAAACATAAATGCAGGACACCATATCAACGCCATGGCAACCAGCAAGAACTTTGTCATTAAAGGAACACGCCACTATTTTTGAAAATAGGCTCATTTTCCAACTGCAGGCGCAATGATATTACGCAGCCCCTAAAAATCGCAATTTTTCATTTTCCGTCGGTCTTAGTACACGATGTAACTACAGAAGAGTCAAGTTTTAAATAGGAAAAATATAGAAACCCTTTGGTCATTTTTGAGCGAGATGCTAACGGTGCTACAATGAGCCTATTTTCAAAAATAGTGGAGTGTTCCTTTAAGTGTAAAATTCTAAATATAGTATTGTGATGATGTCACTTCCTGTGGTAGGCGGCGAGGCGATGTTCGTGATTGAGGTGCAGCAGTTGGAGCGCTATCCTGTGGATCTGTACTATCTAGTGGACGTTTCGGCATCCATGCAGGATAATCTGGACCGGCTGAAGACCGCGGGCCTGGCTCTGTCTCATCAGATGAAGGAACACTCCAGCGACTTCAGAGTCGGCTTCGGCTCATTCGTGGATAAACCGGTTTCTCCGTACATCGACGTGCACCCCTCCAAAAAGTATTTTTACAATTATTTTTAATAATTAATTATTACAATTATAATTAAATAATTTAAAATAATTCAGTAATTTCTCCTGACAACAGTGCGATTTAAATATGCAATCAAGTCAAATATTTCTTAACAAATGATCGGAATAATTTTACAGCTATATACTCAGCTATAATTTTTGACTCGTATGCATCTACTTTTTATTTTGGAAAGGGCTTTTTAGGAGAAACATGTGAGTTGATACTTGAGACCTTGAGTTCTTTTGTAAATATTATTTCTGTGTATCACTGTGCACTTAATGCTTCTGAACTGAGATTGGCGCAGAATCACACAGCTGTTTTTTGGATGAGAAAAGATTATTTTGTCCACATTGTCCAGATTACATCTCTTGTGAAACCTTTTGTTGCCTTTTTATGAAAGACATCATTTTTTATATCTTTGTTCCCTGGAAGCTCTTGACCTAAAAACAACTCGCTGAAGTGACACTGCTAACAGAGGCATCCAAAATGTTTAAACTATATATTTAATTTTCTATTTTTAATAAACTGATATAAACAAAATATGCATTTGAGTTTCAGTTGAGTATTTTCTTTGTCTCAAATATTTCTCTTAAAATTCTTTAGAAAATAAACAGACAAATTCATCAGCTAAGATTAAATTGAAAAATGTTTGTGCTCAATTGATCACTGTTATTTCAGTCTTATTTATATGCTATTATAGTATTTATTAATTATGATGAATTGGCTTTTATTGTTACATTTTCTGTTTTTATTTTAATATAAGGTAAGCACATTTAAGTAATAAAATTACTAAAAACAAAATAATTACTAAAAACAAAATAATTACTAAAATAAACATAAATAAGTAAATAATATAAAAAAAATATTAATATTATTTACAAATTTTTAGTATTTATATTTTTATTTTAGTAATTTGTTTTAGTAACTTTATTCCTTATTATTATTATTATTATTATTATTATTAAGTTTTTTGTTTTGTTTTTGTTTGTTTTTATGTTTTAGTCAGTTAAGCAGTTTAATAATAATAATAATAATAATAATAATAATAAATATTACAATTACTGAAACAAAATAATGACTAAAATAAATACTAAAAATAATTGAAAAATAATAATATAAATAAAAATAATTGTTATTCATATTATTATTTACACATTTTTAGTAATTATGTTTTTATTTGAGTAATTTGTTTACTAATTTCTGTTTTTACCATTTTTATTTTTAGTATTTCAATACAACTTCATTTAATTTCAGTTTTTGTTTTAGTAAATTTAGTACTTAATTTCATTATTTATTTTTATTTTTTGTTTTAGTTATTTTGTTGTGTTTTTGTCATTTTATTAAATGTCTCTGTAGCGTTCATTTATTTTTATTTCAGTTTTAGTTTTAGTAATTTTAGTACTTCAGCTAATTTTATTTCAGGGAGTTCCCAAGGCAACATTTTTTTAAGTTTAAGTTTTTTTTATCATATATTTACGTTTTATTTTATTTCAGTTTTATTTCAGTTACCAAGAGCGAATTTTAACAGTTTTAGTTAACAATAACAAGACTGACTGATCTCTTCTGTAACTCTAAATGAGAAGCGGGAGACAAAAACAGCTTTCTCTCCGTTCAGCAGAAACAGATGAGATATTAGAGCGATCTGATGTGTGATTTGTCTTTCCTATGGGAAGCTCTGAGTTTTCTAGTGTGTCCCAGGAGAGTAAAGCCATCCAGGGTATCCCGGGCTGCGTTCGGCAGTGATCTCATTGTGACTCGTGTGGGAATCTGCAGTGGATGACGTGCTGTAAATCTCCCTCTTTCTCTGTCTCAGTGATTATGAGGTGCACTGCAGGCCCGCTCACGGCTTCATCCACGTCCTCCCCGTCACCCAGAACATGACGGAGTTCACGCGGGTCATTCAGGAGCAGAGGATCTCCGGGAACATGGACACGCCCGAGGGAGGCTTTGACGCCATGCTGCAGGCCGCTGTTTGCCAGGTAAACACACCCGAGTAATGCACTGCATTTATGATCATATGAGTGAAAAATCACCACCACACTGATAAGAGATTGGTTCATTTCTATATATTAGCTTGGCGGTTTTGGCTGGTTGCCAGGGTGTTGCCATGCGGATTCTGTTTTTTTTTTTTTTTGCATGTTCCAATTCGGTTTCTAGGGTGTTGTGGGTGGTTGCCAAGGCAATGCTATACGGTTGCAAATGGGTGGTTGCTAGTGTGTCACTAGGCAGTTGCTAGGGTGTTGTTAAGTGGTTGTGGGCCATTGCTATTAGGGTTGGTCATTTTTCAAAAATATTGTATTTGAATATTTAGGCTCATAAAAACGAATATTCAAATATTTATTTAAATGACGTTTAACGAGAAAGACGTTATTTTTTTAATAATCAAGTTTTTGTCACCATTTCTGAACAAGCTTATGACTTGGAATTATACACAACAATGTTCTACAACAACGTTATGTTATATCTCAAGGTTTACTCTTAGTTGCAAACGTGTGTAAACAAAACAAATATATTTTTATATTACATTATTATAATATTACAGTTCACTTTTATGAGTGATTACATTATTATTATAGTTTATTTATTTACTTGATTATGTATTTATTTATTAGTGTTTATCTTTTTAATAATATTTCTACTTTTTTGTTAATGGTGATTTCTCGGTCATTCCTTACTGGCTCAAGTCAAAAATGCTAGTATTAGTTTTAGTAATATTATAGTTTTATTATTTTTATATTATATTATGTTATATTTATATACTATTTTATATTAGTATAAATTTTTTAGTTATTATTAGTATTATGAGTTTGTTTTGTGCTATTTATTTATTAATTTTATTATTGTTTTAAGTTATTTTAGTATTTCTAGTAATTTTATGTATTTCTTTATTATGTGTTTTTATTAGTAGTATGTATTCATTAATTTATTATTTCTTTTAAGAACAATGTATAAAATATTTGTTTTGTTATTGTTGTTTTTATTTTTGTTAGTAGTGATTACTCGGTTGTGTCTGTTTATTTATTGATTTTTCACCTTTAATCATTTATTTTATTTTATTTTTTGTTAGGTGGTTTCTCACTGGCTCAAATCACCCTAAAATCTAAATGATAATATGATATTATAGTTTGTTTATTTGTTAAAGGGATAGTTCACCCAAAAATGAAAATGTGATGTTTATCTGCTTACCCCCAGGGCATCCAAGATGTAGGTGACTTTGTTTCTTCAGTAGAACACAAACGGAGATTTTTAACTCAAACCGTTGCAGTCTGTCAGTCATATAATGGAAGTGAATGGGAATCACGGCTTTGAGTAAAAAAAAACATACACAAACAAAACCAAATGAAACCCTGCGGCTCGTGA
>NW_015648473.1:196504-235389 GCF_001515625.1 Sinocyclocheilus rhinocerous
ATTTTTTTATTCACAATCTCCTCATCACAGGCAGGCACAGCACTCAATTCAGCATGTGTTCGTGTTTGTGTGTGCTGTCTGCGTCACTCATAGCACGTGCCTATATCGTGCGCTATATCGGAAAAAAATTATATCGTTATCGAAGAAGGTGTACCGTTGATAAATATCGATACCGTTTTATCGCCCAGGCCTACGCCAAGCAATATTATAAATCAGCAAAGTAACAGCACTCTCCTCCTCAAGACATGATTTGAGCAGTGATTAATTAAACCGCTAATGTGTGACACTAAGTGTTAGCAGATCCCTCACTCATGCCTTCACACCGCTAATGATTCGAGCAGCCCGCTCTCTTCCCTCTGTGCAAATATGGTCTCGGGAAAGATTTTTCTCAAACCTTAGAAACCCCGTCCGTTAGCATGACTGTTCCTGTGTCATCGGCACATATTTCTCTTGCGGTCGCTCCAGAGACGGCATGTCTCAGGTCTGGGAACGGGAACGATTCCTGAAGAGTCTGTAGACCCACAGCGAGAGAAGAACAGCGCATTCATGAAGCACGAAGTGCTGAATCAGCCGCATCTCTAACTTTCCGCTGTTTGCAGAGCATGATGTCATTGCTCAGCCATGAGAGACTCTGAGAGTTTCTCAGCCTTCATACAGTCATTCGTAGTGGAAGCATGAGAGCTGCCCAGTAGGACGAGTGGCTTTGCATCAACAAAGCCTCTTTATGGTATCCGGCTGCTGGGATTTTTCCCGTGAATTACTGCGATTTGCTAAACGAATGCATTCTGAGCTGTATGCATGAAAAAGGTTGTGCTCTGGAAAGTGACCTTGACTGAGTTTCAGTCTTCATCATTTCCCTCCGTGCCTCCCGAGAGTCAGAAAGAGAAACGAAGCAGCGTGAGGGAGGTGTTTGCTCTGACCTCCAAATGGACAGGCCTCAGATGGAATATTGGTTTCCTGTCCTTCTGTCGTCATCATGCATGAGTTACACAGACGTCTCACTGTTCTGTAACTAGCGGTTGTAACTTTAAAAGGTAGTTCCTGTTGGCATCTCGTCGGGGTTTTTCAGTCAAACATTACTCATTACTCCTGGCAGCTAAAAACACTCGACTCGTGCAGTTTGTGTTGAATTAGTTACAGGCTCATGTCAGAAGAGGCCACCCACAAGTCTATTATGAGTGACATTATTTTTCTTATTTATTTTTTTTTACTTTTAGTATTTAATATTATGATTTATTTTTATTGTTAGTATTTGTTTATTTATTGTCTGTGAAGCTAAATTTAAAATCCGCAAAGCACTCTTTCCTAAAGACATGGTTTAAGAAATTATCAATTAAAAAATTACTCATCGTGGCTGGTAAATCCTCAGCTAGTGCACTTTGTCTTGTATTAGTAACACAGACTCTATTAGCCTATTATGAGTGATATTATGATGTTGTGTTTTATTTATTTATTTTCATTTTGTAGTATGTTTTTGTATTTATTTATATATTTATTTATTTTTATTATTATTTTTTTATTTCTTTTTATTTTTTATTTTTTAAAAACCATATAGTTATATTTTTAGAATTTGTTTATTTTTAATTATTTATTTAATCTTTCATGTTTAGTTATTTCAATTATTTATTTTTTATTTATTATATATTTTTTATTTATTTACATGTATGTATTTTTTAATGTTTATTTTTTGTATTTGTTTGTTTGTTTATTCTTTTATTTTGTTTAATTTTTTTTAATTGTTTTATTTCATTGTATTTTTAGTATTTATTTTATTTTTTTAATGTTTATTTATATCATTTTTATTAATTAATTTGTTTGTTTTTATTGTTGTATTTATTGTTTTGTTTTTTGTATTTGTTATTTTTTGTATTAAATTTGTATTTATTTATTTATTTATTATTGCATGTTTTATCATCCGTCAAGCATAGAGTCTATTATAATATTATAGTTTATTTATTATTATATATTTTTTATTTATTTACATGTATGTATTTTTTTTATGTTTATTTTTTGTATTTATTTGTTTGTTTGTTTATTCTTTTATTTTGTTAATTTTTTTTAAATAGTTTTATTTCATTGTATTTTTAGTATTTATTTTATTTTTTTTATGTTTATTTATATCATTTTTATTAATTAATTTGTTTGTTTTTATTGTTGTATTTATTGTTTTGTTTTTTGTATTTGTTATTTTTTGTATTAAATTTGTATTTATTTATTTATTTATTATTGCATGTTTTATCATCCGTCAAGCATAGAGTCTATTATAATATTATAGTTTATTTATTTTCATTTTGTATTTTTTTATTTATTTTTAATTGTTTCTTTGTTTCATTCTCAGTATGCATTTTTTTATATTCATTGATTTAGTATTTTTTTATTTCAGTATTTATTTATTTTCTTTTTATGCTCCTTTTTATTTGTTTTATTTTTGTATTTATTTATTCTTTATTTTTGCATGCTTTATCGTCTGTCGAGGAAAATTGTAAATCATCAAAATAACAGCACTCTTCTTCTCAAGACATGATTTAAGGAATGATCAATTCAAACGTTACTCATCCTGGCAGCTAAATGCTCAAGCAGTGCAGTTTGTCTTGTATTAGTAACACAGGACAGATGTATGCTATGAAGAAATTCTCCGATTGCTGAGTAAGCTGTATACTAAACACACACTCATGCAGATTTGTAAATCATGATTCATCTCTGCAGAAAGACATCGGATGGCGACCCGAAGCGAAGCATCTGCTGTTGGTTATGACAGACCAGCCGTCTCATCTGGCTTTGGACAGTAAACTGGCCGGTATCGTGGTTCCTCATGACGGCCGCTGCCACCTAGAGGATAACATCTACTCCCAAACCACTACTATGGTACGATTAACCAAACCAAAGCTCTTAACACACACAAAACATCAGATGCGAAGCTGTGGAGTCGTTCAGTTTTGGCCTGCGAACCAATTCCATCTCTCTTTTCCTCAAAAATGCTTTCCTTTTTTATGGTCTGTTTCTTTAAAATGGGCAAATACTGTATAAAACACACGTATGGATGGGCTGGCAGAATTAGTTCTTCCATTACAATACCTTTGTACTGTTTTATATACATACAGTATACCATGGTGCTGAACAGTGTTGTTTTAGGATTATTTATGTACTGTTATAGTATTTATTAATATTTGAATTAGCTTTTGTTTTTATATTTTCAGTTTTTATTTTGGTTTAAGTTTTAGCACTTTTGTTATGTGCTTTTGTCATTTCTATTATTACTTTTTATTTTAAAATATTTCTATGAAGCTTTTTTTTATTTTAGTTATAGCCGTTTTAGTACTTTAAAAAAAACTCATTTCAGTTAGTTGCCAAGTCAATGTTAAGTTAAATATCCATCTAATATTTAATATTAATATTAATAATACAGTATTATTTATGTACTATTATAGTATTAATATTTTAAATGAGCTTTTTTTATGTTTTTAGTTTTCACTAGTTTTAAGTTTTAGTCATTTTGTTATGTGCTTTTTTCATTTTTATTAGTTTTTTAAATATTTCTATTTTTATTTCAGTTTTGGTCATTTTTAGTAATTCAATTTTTTCAGTTAGTCTATGTTTTTTTTATGTAATATTTAATATTAATAATATAGTATTCTTTATACACACTTATAGTATTTATTCATATTTGGAATTGGTTTTCATTTTTGTATTTTCATTTTAGTTTAAGTTTTAGTAATTCTATGTGCTTTTGTCATTTTATTAGGGTTTTTAATAATAACAAATTATTTTAATATTTTTTTAATTTCAGTTTTAGTCATTTTAGTCATTCAGCTTAAACTTATTTCAGTTAGCTGCCAAAGCAGTTTTTTTTAAGCTTTTCATCTAATATTTAATATTAATAATATAGTATTCTTTATACACACTTATAGTATTTATTCATATTTGGAATTGGTTTTCATTTTTGTATTTTCATTTTAGTTTAAGTTTTAGTAATTCTATGTGCTTTTGTCATTTTATTAGGGTTTTTAATAATAACAAATTATTTTAATATTTTTTAATTTCAGTTTTAGTCATTCAGCTTAAACTTATTTCAGTTAGCTGCCAAGGCAATTTTTTTAAGCTTTTCATCTAATATTTAATATTAATATTAATGATGTTGCATTATTTATGTACTATTAGAGTATTTATACATTTTTGGAATTAGCTTTTATTTTTATATTTTCAATTTTTATTTTTAAGATTGTGATTTTTGTTATGTGCTTTTGTCATTTTATAAATTATTATTATTATATTTTTATTTTATTTTTTTTATATATATATTTCTATTTAGATTTAATTTATTTTATTTCAGTTTTAGTAATTTTGGTACTTCAACTTAAATTAATGTTGACTTGAGATTGAAGTTTTTAATCTAATATTAATATTCATTTTATTTTAGCTTTATTTCAATATAGTTTTAGTTTTAAGTTAATTCAGCAACAGTATCGTTATTGTTATCATATACCATAGAATGGACATGATTCTGCAAGGTACTTCAAAGAATAACATGGTATTACCACAGTACCATGTCCAAAAAACATGTTAATACTTTTTTGTTGATGTATACCATAATGAATGATTATCATTCATAGTACTTTAAATAAAAACTGCTAGTACCATGCAAGTATGTCCAAAAGCATGGTCGTATTTTTTTGTACATGTTTCTTAATATCCTGTGTGTGCATTTATGTTTGTCATGATGATTTATCAATGGAAAACTGCACACATATTTATCTCTGCACTGCTTCTCTCAGCACTGCAATCCGTGATTTCTCAATAAGCAACAGCAGATTTTGTTGTTGTTTTTTTAGGAGCACCCAACAATCGCTCAACTGGCTGAGAAACTTCTGGAGAACAGCGTTTACTCCATCTTTGCGGTGGACCAGGTGCAATATCAGTGGTATGAGGTAATTTCTCTCCCCAACATGAGTTTGGGTGTTTCCTCCTACAGAAATCAATCCGTTTTGCAACAGTGATTTCAAGAACACAGGCAGTGATTTATGGGAACACACACAGCGACTTGTTCAATTAGTGATTGTAGTGCTGGTTTAACAAATATGTGCATGAAGGATTGAGTTAATTAAATATTTTGGATGAAACGCAACCTCTGTGGTAAAAAAAAATGCAAATACAAAAACGTGCACGTACAAAAAAAATGCAAAAAATGCTAAACTGCACCCATAAAATAACCAGAAGTTCATGCAAAAATAGTACCACCCCAAAATAATTATAAGTGATGACTTTAGAAACTCAGATTAACTTGTTTTCACTCATGCATTCATACGTTTTAACAAAAATTCTATTGTAGCTTCACATCAGATCACTTCCATACTAAGTGTACAGAGTGTAACAGTTGACCTCCGGGAGTAAAAACTCCATTCCTTTTCTCCATAGGAAGATTGATTTTTAACAATAACTCAAAAACCTATCAAGACAGAACTACTATGAGCTCTGAGGTTGTACGTCAATGGTATATGCTTTTGTTGAAACCATCTGTTCACATTTTTTCAACTTATTTTAGTATGAATCCTGTTTAAAAGCTGAATTTGTGGTGGAAAAACTACATTACCCATGATGCTGTGCACAAAATTCCACCAATCAGAGCTCGGCAAGGAATGCTGCAAATGATGTGTTGTAATCGAGTCGGTCTGATATGTTCTCAGAATGCTTAATATATACAGTATAATAAATACAAAAATATAAATAAACAAATAAAAGTAGTAGTAGTGTATTTTTTTATTTTATTTTATTTTATACAATGAAAGTTCATGGTGACCAGTGGCTGTCAAAAAAATAAAATAAAATACAAAAATATAAACAAATAAATAACTAAAAGTAGTAGTGTATTTTATATTTATTTATTTATTTATTTTTTATACAATGAAAGTTCATGGTGACCAGTCGCTATCTAAATACATACATACATACATACATTAATACATAAAAGTACTAGTAGTGTATTTTTATTTTATACAATACAATGCAATAAGTATTTTATTTTATTTTATTTTATTTCCCATGATGCTGTACAAGAAAATTCCACCAATCAGAGCTCGGCAAGGAACACTGCAAATGATGTGTTGTAATCGAGTCGGTCTGATATGTTCTCAGAATGCTTAATATATACAGTATAATAAATACAAAAATATAAATAAACAAATAAAAGTAGTAGTAGTGTATTTTTTTATTTTATTTTATTTTATACAATGAAATTACATGGTGACCAGTGGCTGTCAAAAAAATAAAATAAAATACAAAAATATAAACAAATAAATAACTAAAAGTAGTAGTGTATTTTATATTTATTTATTTATTTATTTATTTATTTTTTATACAATGAAAGTTCATGGTGACCAGTCGCTATCTAAATAAATACATACATACATACATTAATACATAAAAGTACTAGTAGTGTATTTTTATTTTATACAATACAATGCAATAAGTATTTTATTTTATTTTATTTCCCATGATGCTGTACAAGAAAATTCCACCAATCGGAGCTCGGCAAGGAACACTGCTCATGATGTAAATAAGTCTGTCTCAATATGATCTCAAAATGCTTAAATATTTATGTATGACCGACAACTTTAAATGAATCGTTTTATATTTCAAAATCCTGTTAAATTCAGTTATGTTGTTTGCAATGCTTTATGGGATTGTAGTTCAGTTTAAGTACATCCTTGTCTTGTCCAAATTTTCAAATGCTTTTTTGCTTCAAATAAAAGTTCATAATGTTGTGATTTTCCTCTAAGCTGGTAAGTTTGGTTCATGACTCATTACACTTTAACGAAGACATTTTTTACAATCCCTTTGGGAAAAATGAATAGAAAAAATACTTCCAGAACCACCGGCGCTGAAAAAGTGGGCGGCACTAATTACTGTAAACACATTTTTGCTTTGAACATTATTTTTCTGTCGAGCTGAAACTGTCATTTTAAAATGCTTCATCTTTTCCTCTGAACAGGATCTCCTGGACTTGATTCCTGGAAGTTACGTGGGCCGCCTGTTTCCCAAAGCATCTAATCTAAAAGACTTAATAGTGCATGCCTACAAGGTAAACAGCTTTACTTTCTCTTTCACTCAATAGAAAGTAAACACTTTACTCTCTCCATCCACTCAAGGACAATTAGATTAGAAGTGCAGAAGGTCCCAAACATTTCAAAACGCATGCTTTCGGTTTAACGGGGAACAACACGGGCTGTAATGCCAGAATCTGTTCCGGCATGCGTTTAATGAGAGGAATAATCTCGACGCAAGCACAACAATGCATTGTCCTCCCCAAAATCCACTGATCCTGGTGAACAGAAGCCTGCATTATAAACGGCCTCTGATTCCTGGGCCAAAAATGCTGCGAGCGCCAATCAGCGAGCCGCTATTTTTACCCCGGCCTTTTCCCCCGTGAACCTGCTTACACAAGAGCAATCATAGGTCCAGACAATGGGCTCTTTCTGAGCTGCTCTCCTTTCTTGATTTCTGTTTCTCGCCGTCCGTTTCTCTTCCAGAAGCTGCTGTCGGATGTGGAGGTGCAGATCGGGCTGGAGGACGCACATGCTCAGCGCTTCCGGGTGAACGTCACGGCCTTCTGCCCCAACGGATCCACTGTTTCTGGAAGCACGAAATGTTCCAGCGTTCAGCCCAGACAAACAGTACGAAAGCCTTTAATGTAGATCTGTCTGTTTCCAGTACGGTGAACAGAGATGCTGCGTTTGATATCACAACTCCTCAAATTAAGAAGAAGAAGAATTCCAGCCAAAAATATTATTTACTCCCCTGCATGTTGCTCAAAGCCATATGATTTTAATTTTCTCTCATTTAAAAGGAGATTTTGCATGCAATGAAAGTTCATGGTGACCAGCAGCTGCTAAGACCAAAAAAAGTAACATAAAAGTAGTGCATACACTACCTTATTTTATTTTTATTTTTATTTATTTTTTATTTTATACAATGTACGTTCATGGTGACTCATGACCAGTGTTGGGGAAAGTAACTTTTAAAAGTAATGCATTACAATATTGCGTTACTCCCTAAAAAAGTAACTAATTACGGTACTTGAGTTACTTTTTAAATCTGGGCAGGGCTTGCTTGTTTGTTTTTAATATAAAAAAGTTCTTTTTACAAACGTAAAAGCCCTTTCAAGTGAAATGAATATGCCTCAGGCTGAAGGAAATGTAAATTCACGTCTGTACAGTAGAGAGCGCAGCTCAAACAAATTGCATGAAGAATATGACGCAGGAGAAGAAATGCAGCCTTGCGTTCAAGTAAATTAAAATATGGTTTGTGAAGTTGCACACAGCAGCAGGTTTAATGTCAGTGAAGGTTCTTGTGTCTCATATAACCAAATGCAACGTGCTACGAGTTTTATGAACAACTTTTATGATACTTCCCTACTTTTTTTTTACTATTTTTGGAGCTTGACAGCATACTTACATTTTACAGCTTTCTTTTACGCATCTCTTTTTGTGTGTCAAATTATATAACATTATATGTTGTTTGAGTGGATGATGGTAAACTAAAGCAATAAGCCCCAAGAAGCCGTGGTTTACAGTGAATTTATAACAGCTAAGGGGCGTTGTTAGGCACAGCTCAACCAATCAGAATCAAGGATGGGAACTATCCGTTTTATAATTGATGATATAAGGTTGAGCATACGATGATATAATAATCTTTATAGCATGCCTTGGAGATTTGTAGTGTAAAAAGTAAAGGGTTACTGTATTTTTGGATTCTTTTGTTCCACGGCAGCGTCCTCATGAGAAAATACTACAAGCTGATGGAAGTAATTACTCTGTGCTGCACTGTTTATAATGCCACAAATTTATAAGCTGTTTTACATGATCACATGACCTGTGTTGAAATATCCAGCACATTAGGAACATAGCAGAGAGACCGCAGATCCAAATATAATGCTGTTGCACCACAGCTAGAACTAGATTTTGATATTTTCTGCAGAAAATACGAGAACACCCTTGATTCATGGTGGCAGGTTTTGCGCTGGAAAACACATATATATGGTTTTATATACAGTGCTATTCAAAAGTTTTTTTTTTTGTGAAATCAATGCTTTTATTCAGCAAATATGTTTTAAAGTGACAATAAATACATTTATAATGTTACAAACATTCTTTCAGAACATAAAAAAAACTCATTTTGTGTTTCACAAGAAGAAAAAGACATACAGATCAGTGTTGTTATTGTTAACTTAAACTAAAACTATTAAAATGAATTTTGTTAACTGAAATAGAGGTGAAATAAAATACAAATATTATGTGAAAAACTTAAATGAAAATTAGAAATGTTTAGCTGGCAGTACTGATGAACTAAAATGAATAAAACTGAAACTGAAATATAAATAAATCAAAGCTAAAATAATAAATAGAAAACAAAAACAAAATATAAATATTACCAAAAAACTTACAAAATGTACGGTAATTGAAAATTAGAAATGTTTTGCTGGCAGTAGTAAATTAACAAAATTAATAAAAAATAAATAGAAATTAAGCTAAATATAATAGAACAGAAAAAAAATGAAAATTAGAAATAAAAGAAACAAAGTAAGAAAATAAAAAGTAATGAAATTATTTAAAATAAAACTGACATATAAATGAAAGCTAAATAAAAATATTAAATAAAACTAATAAAAATGAAATGACAAAAACATAATTACTAAAATGAAAACTGAAAATGTAAAAATAAATGCTAATTTAAAATATTAATAAATACTATATACACAGTAATAGTAATGGAGTAATGATTTTGTTGCTTTGCACAACAGAAATTAATTACGTTTTACAATATACTACAATAGAAAATGGTTATTTTTAATTGTAATAATATTTCACAATTTTGCTGTTTTTACTGTATTTTTTATCAAATAAATGCAGCCTTGGTGAACATAAGAGACTTCGATCAGAAACATTAAAAAATCTTCCTGACCCCAAACTTTTGAACAGCAGTGTATATATAAAACAAAACACTGTAGCACAATCGTTTGCTTAAGAAGGTTCAGAATGAGATATTTTATGAACAAAATGTCTGTTTCTGTCACCGAACAGTATGTGCTGCGTGCGTCAGTGGTTTTTGTTCTGTGTTTGTCTCGTCTCAAGGTTTTCTTCAAGGTGACTGTAGGGATGAGCTGGTGTCCGGCGGAGAACGGCGATCAGGACGTTCTGATGAGCGTCAGGCCCGTGGGATTTAACGAGTCCGTTACCGTACGGATCCGTCAGATCTGTGGGTGTGGCTGCACCGAGACGGGCTGTTGTCATGACGACCCCGATCCCTCGCCCTGTCCCGCGGAGACGGCCGTCTGTAGAGCGGACCGCAGCGAACCTGTCTGCAGCGGAAGAGGAACCTGTAAATGCGGGACGTGTGTGTGCGACTCTAGCAGATTGGGAAACATCTACGGGAAGTTCTGTGAGATGGACGACTTCTCGTGTCCGTATGTGAAGGGCCTGGTGTGTGGAGGTGAGTGCTGAGATTGTGTGTGTGTGTCTGTGTGTGTCTGTGTGTGTGTGTGTGTGTTTGTTTGAGTGTTTGTGTGTGTGTGTGTGTGAGAGTGTGTCATGTTCCTCGGGTCCGAACAGAGCTGGGAAAACAGATTTTAAATATAAAGCTTCTGTTGCTTGGAATAATCTACAAAATCTAAAAATTCCATCTATAAATGAGTTCAAGGTACTATTGTTGTTGCGACTCATGATTGTGTTGTGTTTTGCTGTCGTAATGTAAATTTTGTATATTTTATGTTATTTGTTGCTGCTCTCTTGGCCAGGTCACTCTTGTAAAAGAGATTTTAATCTCAACAAGATTTTTTTTAAGATGGTTAAATAATGGATATGTATGTATGTAGGTGTTTTTTAAATATATATTGTAATAATAAAATATAAAATATGTATAAATAATTAATACATTATTAATACATTTGGAATTTTTGTAAAGTTTTTTTAAGTTATATATATATTTTTTATGTATTTTAATATTGATATATTAAATATTAATGTTCATTAAATATTTATTTGATAATGTTTTGGATGAAATATAAAATTGTAAATATTAAAATGTTTTAATGTTATAATATAAAACCTTTTTGAAATACACACTTTTTATATTTTTTTAATATGTATAATGTATAAACGTATAATGTATATGTGTGTATATATTGTGTGTATAATTAATATGAAATTTGAAATAAAAATGTAATTAACTTGGTAATTCCTATTTTTAAATTTAATAGATAGATAGATAGATCTATAAAGTTTTATATAATTTTTTATACATTTTAATATATCAAAACATTAAATATTACTATTAAATTTGGAATTTAAAAAGGTTTTATATATTAAATATTCATTTGATCATTTCTGTTTTTGGATAAAATCTTTAAAAATGTAAATATAATAACAAATCATTTGTTTTATAATATACTATAAAGGTTTTACTTTTTTAAATGGTAAATATATATTAATCCTTCGTAAATCCTATTTTTGGATAATCATGAGAAATAAATAGCTTACAAATGAAAGGTAGTCGATCTAATTTTATTCATTATAAATAATGTGAATGGATTTGAACAACAGAAAAATCTCTAGAATGGACACATTATGTACCATTATACAAATGCGTGTGTTTTTGTTGTCTTTTTCACGTTTCAGGACACGGCCAGTGTGTTTCAGGTGAATGTGTGTGTCTTCCTGGCTGGACGGGTGAGACCTGTGACTGTCCCGTCTCCACCGAGAGCTGTGTGTCAGACGACGGCTTGATTTGCAGCGGCTGGGGAAAGTGTGTGTGTGGCAAGTGTGTGTGTGACGACAGCCGGCGATCTGGAGCCCTCTGTGAGAAATGCCCCATCTGCGACAGCTCCTGTCAATCACACTGGTAACCGCTCGCACTGATTGGTTAGAACAGCTGTCAATCACACACTTAAACACTCTCTGAAGCTGCAAGGGAGTTTTTATAGCTTTCTAAAGGGGCGTCACAGTAGACTTTGCCTTCTATTCACTTTCATTCATGCGCAAAAAAAAGCAGGAATGCATGTGCAAGAGTTTTGTCTTTTGCTGCATACAAAGTTCAACTCGGACCTGTGAATTTGTAAAGCGACCAATAGAGGATGTAACTCTTATTGAACAAACTTTAAAATTGTTGCAGAAAAGTGGAGTAGATCAGATATATTTATTAAATTATTTTAATAGCATTAGTAATTTAATAAATTAATAATTAATAAAAAAATATATAATTATAATTAATTATATAAATATAATTAATTATAATTACATTCAGTAGTTTTAGTAATTTGTATAAATAAATTTAATAATAATTTTAATATTATTTATTAAAAACAGACACCCTGGGGAATGACATCATATCCTGTTGCCCATATTCTTTGTACAAAATCATTTTACAAACTCAGTTTCATGTGACTGACACTTTAGGTTATGTTCTGAATGGAAAACAAGCATACTGTATACTGCACAGTTTATACTATATATTATTTTTAAGAGTTGCATGTAAAATAGTGCACTATTCAACAATAAAGTAACACAATCACATCACATCACAATGCATGTGTAATTCCAGTTCTGAAATGTTGCATACTTGCAAACTTCAAGCATACAATTGAAGCATACAATCTTTTTTTTTTTTTTTTAAGTATACAGTTATTATTGTATACAAGCATATTGTTTAATGCATACTGCATAGTATATACTGTATACTAGTTTTAAGAGTTGTACTGTATGTGAAACGGTATGCGGTATTAAAGCAATAAAGTAGTATGCTGCACAACCTCATCACATTGCATGTATAATTTCAGTTCTGAAGTAATTTTGCATACTTGAATACAATCGTACTGCATACTGCACAGTATGTACTGTAACTGTTTTTATAAGTTATATGTGAAACAGTATGCAGTATTCACCATTAATGAAGTATGCTACACAACCTCATTATGTTGCATGAGTAATTTTAGTTCTGAAATAATTTTGCATGCTTAAGTTTAGCATGATCACCTATTTAGACAATCTTCTGAATGGAATACAAGTGTACTGCGTACTGCACAGCATATACTAGTTGTATTGATTTGAATAATTTTGCATACTTAAAAGTTTAGCATAATCACCTATCAGGATATGTTTGGAATGAAGTACAAGAATACTGCATACTGCAAAGTATATACAGTGTAGTATTTCTAAAAATGCAAGTATTTTTTAAAATGCATGTTAAATGTCTCAACTCTTTGTACTGCAACCAAATAATGAGTCAAGATATTGAGAGCATTTTCAGTTCATTCAGATCAAATCAAGCGCATTGCATTGTGGGATGCAGTATTCAATGCAGTGTGCTCTGGTTTTATGCCACACATTGGCAAATGTAGTAGAAATAGTATGCCATTCTGGACATTGCCTAAATTTAGAACATAACCGAGTGTCGGTCACATGAAAATAAGTATGAAATTATTTTGTACAAAGAATATGGGCGAATGGGAAATTATGTCAAAAATCTTATTAAATGAATTTATATAAATTCCTAAAATTATTTAAATAATTTAATTATATTTAAATCAGTGTTATTTTAGTATCATTGAGATAATATTATAGTTTTTGTTAATAATTTGAATCAGTTTTTATTTTAATATTTTCTGTTTTCATTTTAATTTTAGTTAAAGTTGTAGTAATTTTCACAGTTTTAATAGTTATAGTTATAGTTTTTATTTTAGTTTTAGTTATCCAAGTACATAAAGTTAATCTAAGTTATAATGTATATAAATAAATATAAAAAAATCTATAATTTTTATGTATAGTATTATGTAGTATTTATGTATATTTTATTCATTTGTTTTTGTGGTGAATTGTAAACTATTTATTTATTTATTTTTAATTATATATGTATGTCTATATAGTTTTTATTAATTTTTATTTCAGTTTTAGTTTTCTTAGTACATCAGGTTAAACTAAATTAAAATGAGAAATGTTGCTTGGCAACTAGCTGAAATAGGACGTTTTTTTTATTTTCAAGTAACGGAAATGTTTTTTAATGGTTTTCACTTTAGTTTTAGTTAACTGTAATAACCTTGATTTATATAATCAATTCTAATCGTTTATTATTTATTAATTTAATAAATAAATTAATGTTAAATAGTTTAAAATATGAAATCATAATTTTTTTAATAAATGTATATGATCTACTCCACTTTTCTGCAGCACCTTCAAAGTTTGTAGTTTTGTACTAGGCTAAGAGTTCGATCTGTGACGTTTACATCCTCTGTTGACCACTTGTCGTTCGGTTTGCATTATAACGATCGTAATCATGTGATCAATCAGGAGCTGTGTGAACTGTCACCTGTCTAACGGACTCGGATCAGACGCGTACCAGCTTTGTAATCACAGCTGCGCAGCTTCATCGGTGGAGTATGTGGACGACATCACAGGTACATACAGCACCAAACATTAAACATGGTCCCAGACAGAAACACTAAAGCCGTCCTGTGATCTCTGAGCCGTTCTAAATGGCCTGTTGTGCGTCTGAATGAACTGTGCTGTTGTTCAGAGCTGGTCCGGGGGAAATACTGCCTGTATCCCAGCAGTGAGAAGTGTCAGCACCGCTTTCTCATGGACTTGGCTTCAGAACGACCTCAGCTGCACATTAGTCGTCATCCTGGTGAGGAAATGAATTCTTCTCTTCATCTCCTCCTCCTCATCCTCCTCCGCCTTAACTTTTTCGACCTCTGCTCCACAGTGCTGAAAAATGAGAAATTATATTTTGCGTACAGAGAATGAAGCATATTTTAGGGCATTATTTTCAGCGCGTTTTCTCCACAAATTCTCATTACTGCAATATGTCCAGATGTTTTAGTTTTGAGTGTATTTGTAACTCTCAGTGCTGATTCTCATTAGATTTGTATTACTGTAATAGTGTTTTTTTTTTTTTATTTAAATGAAATTTTGATCAAATAACTTAATTTAAAGGGATAGCTCATCCAAAAATTAAAATTTACTCTCAAAACCTGTATGAATTTCTTTCTTCTGTAAGTAACCAAACATTTTCTGGTCCCCATTGACCATGGAAGTCAATGGGGACAAGACACTGTTTGGTTACTTACCAACATTCTTCCAAATATCTTCTTTTGAGTAAAAGATGACAGAATTTTCATTTTTAAATTAAATTACATTTAAACCATTTAAACTGCATAAATTAAATGCAGTTCAACAAATGCTGATGAATCATGATGTATAAATACTTTACAGTTTTATGTTAATATATAAATATTTCACAAGCATTATTTTCTACATTACAGTAATGAGAGTTTTTTTTTTTGCATTGCATTGCAGTAATGCAATTTTGTTATGGAATAGTCCTTAATTGTAGTGAATTGTAAGCTATTTAAATAGGTTATATTATTTATTTTTATTTATTTGATTTTGTGGTGAATTGTAAGCTATTTATTATTTTTATTTATTTATTCATTTTCTACTTTATTTTTATTTAGCTAGTTATTTTATTTTTATTATTTAGTTATTATATCATTTATTTTTTATTTATTTATTTAGTTAGTTATATGAAATATGACCTTGATATTCTTGACAGGTTTCAGGAGATTCACTCTTCTGTGCTGATTTCTTCCCAAAAGGATGTTTTCTCTTTATGAATATATAAGTCTCAGATGTTCCTCCTTAAATTCCTTTGGAGGAATAAAAATACATGTTCATAAACACAAGTCGGAAGCTGTGATACAATGGAGAGCAGATCATATTCATATTAAGATCTTTGATTGCAGACTTTGGTATCTTGGCAAATCTGAGAACAGTTTGAGACTTTATTGAATCTGTTTTCAAGAGAAGCATTTCGTAGATCTCATTGCTGTCTAGGTAAATCTACTAAGATATTACATGTGCATTAACTTTCCTGCGTTTAAAAACCCTAATCACTTTAAAAACCTTAAATGTGCTGGTTGGATTGTGTCAAGCGGATAAAGAGGTTCAGGGAAAGGGTTTGTTTTTGGACTAAAGAATGCAATAATTCATTCATAACCTAAACAGCAGCCAGATGTTTCTGTTATAACATCAGCAACAGCTGGAGAAGAAGCTCCCTCAGGCCTCACGCCGATCACTGAACCAGTCAATATACAGATCCAGCCTTCCTGTTCTCCGGCTGATCGCCGTAGGTTTGGCTCGGATCCAGTCCGGTCTGAACACAAAGGACATGAAGTAGCATATTGACATTTTGCAGGTTTCCATGGCGATCTGGAAGCAGCACACACACACACACACACACACAATGGCTCATGCTGTTTCCATGAAGCAGTGAGGGGGCGAGGGGTGTGTCTCAAACGCCATTTGGATGAGTGGCTTTATAAGAGAGAATGTGCAGGAAACCAAAACAACCCGCGGAGCCGAAAACACTATTGAGATCTCTTTAATATCTCTGTTGCTTTGCCTTGACAGTAATGCGATTAAACGGAGATACTACTGCTTTATTCAGCTTCATTCACAGCAAAGATGAGGATTATAACCTTCTTTTGCTGCTTGTGTGGTGGTTAAAAACGACCAAATTTTACTTTAATGAAATAAATGTACTATGTTTAAGTTGGATCATGTTTTTTATTTAATATTTAGTATTTTTAGGAGATTTTATGGTACTAAATTATATTTAGTCAGAAGTTATAATCCATTTAATACCTGAAATTTCTATCTTGAATGCACAGATTTAAGTTTGGTCTCTTTTTGAAGAAGACACTTGGCTACTATTTTCAAGTTTTATATGAAATCTATATTTTTCAAAACATGTTTTATTCTAAACCTTGAAAAAACCAAAGCCATAAATCTAAACAAGTTGTGTTCCACATTTGAGGTTGATATCACAGTAGATGAGATTTCAGTAAGATTTTGTTTGGGTGTTGTACCAAACATTTCCACTAAATGAAATTCGTTTCCCTTTCTTTTCTTTTTTTCTTTTCTTCTTTTTTTCTTCTTTTTTTTTTGTCTCAAAGTCTCAAACTGTTCTCAGATTTGCCAAGATTATTAATTTTCAACTGTTTTTAAGTTTCATATTTATATTTTATTTCTATTCTATTTTATTTAGCGTTAATTTAGTTTTATTAATTTTACTTCAGTACTGCCACCAAAACATTTTTTCATTTCAATCATTGATCGTTGTAGTTTTTGTTAATATTTTGAATTAGATTTTTTTTTTTTTACATTTTGTTTTTATTTTAATTTAATTTAAAGTTATAGTCATTGTGTGTTTGTCTTTTTTTTTTTTTAAATGTCCTTATAGTTTTTATAAAATTTTAGTTTTTTTGTTTTAGTTTAGGTTTTATGATGTTGTTTGTCATTTTCATTTTTTTTTCTTTCAATTTTTTAGTATTTCTATTTTGCTTTAATTTATATTTTTGAGTTTTACTTTTATTAATTTTAGTACTTTAGTACTGCCAACAAAACATTTTAATTTTTAATTAAGTTTTGTAAGATTAAGTAATTTAATGTTCATATTTTATTTTATTTCTGTTTTGTTCTGTTCAACTTTAATTTAACTGTATTATTTTTAGTACTCTGGTACTGTACATAAATACATTTTAACAATTATAATAAATACATTTTAACAATAATAACAATAATAATAAACAATACATTTTAATTACATTTCCAAAACATCTGATTTTCATTTAAGTTTTGTAAGCGTATGTTTAAGTTTTATTTTATTTAGTTTGAGTTATTTTAGTATTTCAGCTTTAACTAAATGAAAATGAGAAACGTTCCCTTGGCAACTACAGTTGAACTAAAATAAGTTATTTTTTATGATTTTAATTTTAGCTAATGGTAATAACCCTAATATGAAGTCAAGCATTTCTCATGAAATAATTTGATCCGCTCTACATTCATTTATCTCACTGTATTCATTTCTTACTGTATGTCAGCTGTTGACTAAAGAATTTTACGAGAAACATCTGAGAAAAATGCTTCCGATTGTCCAGAAAACTCTTTGAAGAGCAACATCTGAGCACTAGTGTTTCCTGTGGGATCAGAGATGAGTGTCTTGTGAAGACGATGGGCGTTTGTGTTGTTTATAGTCTGGTGTCTGTCGTGTAACAGTGTGTGTCTGGAGTCGGCAGTACTTTAAGACGTTCCTCAGCGCCTTCCTTCTGACCGTCACGGTAGGAATCGGCATGCTGGCCGCCGTCAGACAGCTGCTGAGAGCCAGAAACTGCTCGTGGCAGTCCAACCCTGAGCAACAGTTTGAGCGCAGCCCTAAGGTAATGCGTGTGAGACCAGTAAAAAAAAATACAACTGAATTCAAATTTAAAGAAATGCTCAACCCAAAAAAAAATATTTCGAATAATATTCATGTTCATCTATTATTATTTACTCGGCTTCATGTCATTCCAAATCGATGTTATTTTAGTGTGTGTGTGTGAGAGTGTGTGAGAGTGTGTGAGAGTATGTGTGAGTGTGTGTGTGTGTGTGAGAGTGTGTGAGAGTGTGTGTGTGTGTGAGAGAGAGAGAGAGTGTGTGTGTGTGTGTGTGTGTGTGTGAGAGAGAGAGAGTGTGTGTGTGTGAGAGTGAGTGTGTGTGTATGCTTTATTTTTATTTCAGTTTTTTAGTTTTTTTTTATTTCTTATTTTATTCCTTTTATTTCAAATTTTCAGTTAAGTTTTGTATGTTTACGTTTTTCTAATTTATTTTATTTCTGTTCTATTCTATTTAGCTTTATTTTTATTTCAGTTTGTTTTATTAATTTCGTAAATTTAGTACTGCCCACAAAACATTTCTATTTTTCAATTACAATTTGTAAGTTTAAGTTTTTATGTAATAAATGTTGTATTTTTTCTGTTCTATTTATTTAGCTTTAATTTATTTATATTTCAGTTTTAGTTTTATAAATTTTAGTTCTTTAGTACTTAGGCTTTTCATATAATATTTGTATTTTATTTTATTTCACAAAATTCATATTAATAATTTTAGTATTCGTTTTATTTAACAATAACAGCACTGATCTGTATGTTTTGTTTTTCTTCTGTGGAGCACAAAAGGAGATTTTTTTTTATGTTTTGAAAGAAGTCTCTTCTGCTCACAGAGGCTGTATTTATTTGATCAGAAATACAGTAAAAACAGTAAAATTGTGAAATATTATTACAATTTAAAATGGCTGTTTTCTATGTGAATATCTGTTAAAATATAATTTATTTATGTGATGCGCAGCTGAATTTTCAGCATCATTACTCCAGTCTTCAGTGTCACATGATCTTCAGAAATCATTCTAATATGCTGATTTTTGAACATTTCTGATTATTATCACTGTTAAAAACAGTTGTGCTGCTGAATATTATTGTGGAAACATGATGCATTTTATTTTTCAGGATTCACAGTTGAATAGAAAGTTCAAAAGAGCAGCATTTATTAGAAATATAAATCCTTGTAGCATTATAAATGTCTTCACTGTCACTTTTGATCAATTTAATGCATCCTTGCTGAATAAAAAATGTATTTCTCTTTCTTTCTGATTGCAGGACTCGTCATACATCCCCACGACCAACGAGAAGACGATCACGTACAGGAGCGACGGTCTCCCGAATCAGCCGGTGGAGATGCACTCACACATGCCCAAGATGCCCCTGAGCCACGCCTGGCAGTGATGAGGGTCAAAGGTCGCTCTAGAAACGAAGCACTACCTGAATGAAAACACAATCTTTCTCTTTAAGCACTTACTTCACAAGAGCAATAGCCTTTGTGGGTTTTCTGAGGCTGTTTTTCATTCCTTTTCATTCTGTTTCTAATTTATGATGTTGAATGGCATTAAATCTCTCGTCCTGAAGCCACACAGAAAGAGACGGTGCGGTTAAACCCTTACTGATGTGGTTTAGCAGGCCAGTTTTCTGCTGAGGTACTGTTTGTTTGTGTCTGTGAGTGGATGTTAGAGTGTGTTTGTGATATTTTTACTTGCCGTACAAAACACTACAGACTCTGCTATGTTCAGAATAGCATACTGTGCATACTATTTCTTCAGTATACATGCAGAAAATACACAGATGACGGCAAAGAGCACTGTCCCACAATACAATGGGCTTGATGCTTCCAGTACAGTGATGCAACATTTGGAATTAATAATTATATTATTATTAATAATTGTATTATCAATTATTTATATTATCAATAATTTAATCCAATTATTGGGCCACAAAAGATTTAGACATTTTTTTTTATTATTATTATTTCCATTTTATTTAAAATTTATTATTTCCATTTTATTTTAATATATATATATATATATATATATTATTTTTTTCAGTCTTAGTTTTGTTAATTTTAGTACTTTAAATTCTGAAATGATAACTTGAGCAGTTGATTATTATTATTGTCATTTTTATTATTATATTGCTTTTTTTTTAAAGCAATATTCACAGTATCCACCTTATTTTGCGACACGGAAGTAAGCTATTTTCTGTGAATGTGCCAGACTTCCGCTGCTATAGTAAATACCTAGAAGAATAACAAAAGTGACATAAATGGTCAAACTATTTTTTGCTACAGACCGGTGTGTTTATGATTACTATAATACATTAAAATAATATGATAAGCAATAATATCAAAATTATATAATATATAATATTTTTGTACAGCTAAAATGACACTTGAAGTTGTTAAAAATAAGGTGGATATACAGTAGATCCTGTGCAGTGTGCTTTAACAGTGTGCCAGTATTCAGTTCTGAACATAGTGTTTAGGAAACCCTGTCATGCTGACTAGGATTAGTCTGCCACCTAGTGTTCAACACACGCTTAACCATTCCTAACAACTTTAGCAGGGGGGGCGGGGTTCTTAGTTATTTTTTTTATAGATTATGAACACAGCATTCAGGTTTATTAAATGTGTTAATATTTAAGCAGAGATCTCAGAACAGTAAGTTATTTTCCAGCACTTTTCACAGCTCACATGATTCCCTGATACAACTGGAATTTTCTTCCTCCACTAGTGTACTGTATGTGCAGATTTGCGCTTTGAGTTGTGTGTTAATTATGCACCTGCTGGTCGGTATTTATATCTGTTGTCGTGTACTACTGAGGGTCCGTTTTGTCCCGGGCCCAATATCGCAGTGATGGTACGTACCCTTGTGGTCACCATAGCATGCCTGTGGCTCTAATGAATCCAGTTTTAGCACAGTGTTTACATTGGGAAAACATCAAATGATATTTATTTTTAGGGTTTTTTTCTGTCTTTTGTTAGAAATAAATGCTTTCATGGACTTATTTTTTTTGTATAGTGTGAACAGATCTTGTACAGAGCAATATTGTTAGCCTGTGTAACACACATTTCTGTCTGATATGTGAATGTACTTGGGTAAATCAAAAACAATCCTCACACCAGCCATTCTGGTTATGCTTTGTAGCCAGTTTCGTCAAATAAATAAATATCATAATAACACAGTTCTTCAGTTAAATGGTGTCATGATTTAAGTTTTTTTGTGAATTTATTAAAGTATAAATTAAGATTATATATGAGATTCGATTTTGGTGTTGTAACGCCAAGCCAGCAGAGGGAGCCCTCGCCCGAGTACTGACCGTGCTCCACTCCCTCTGCTTCCTCTGCTTTCACTTCCTGTTTGACTCTCATATAAACTGAGACCAGTCCATGTGCTGATTGCGAAGTATTGCCAGTTTACCTGCCTTACCAAGCGTTATTCTTCCTCTGTTCCTGATTGGTTTCCTGTGTATGATTCTGCCTGACTTCTTGACTCACGGTATTTGTACTCTGTCCCTTTTGTTCTGACGCCTGATAGGACTGATGTTTGTGTTTGGACTCATTGCCTGCCTCTCCACTATTGTCTCTGCTTCTGCCCTTGTGTACGACGAACGATCTGCTTGCTTCTCTAACTTTGACCCTCTGCCTGATTATCGACATCTGTTTAAAGCCTTGACCTTTAATAAACTTCCACTCATGGATTCTAACCAAACTCCAGCGTCTCTGTTACAGGTGTGTTGTTGTAACTTAAGGAATATTGATTTTGCTGTTGCTTTTTCCCCTCTGCTGTGCTGAAGTAAAATCAGTTGCAACATGACTTATTTCTTCAATCAGGATTGAGCTAGAGTTATGTTATTTGTACTGCACATGCTCCCTCATCCTTCCTGGATGAAAGCAGCCACACGTGACCATTCCTTATGCAAAAAAAACCATTTTCATACTAAAAAAAAAAAAGCTTTTTTTTTATGACAGTCATATAATTTCAATCAGTGTCTTCCAGACGTGTAAAGAGTAACTGTAAACCATACTTGAGTAAAAGTACAGATACTTTACAGTGAAAATTACAAGTTACAAGTCACCAATTTCAAAACAACTTTCAAGTGTCTTAGAGTATCTGATTTTAACAGTACTTAAAGGGTTAGTTCACCCAAAAATGAAAATTAGCCCATAAATTACTCGCCTCCGAGGCATCCTAGGTGTATATGACTTTCTTCTTTCAGACGAATCCAGTCGGAGTTATATTAAAAATGGTCTTTAAATAAACTGCTGCAATAAAGCTAGGTGCCATGCAAAATGTAATGTGTAATTGCAACACTCATTACAAATGTAGTTGAGTAAAGAGATGTAGTGAAGAGAGTAAAAGTTGCTAATATCTTTGATACTCAGCAAATCTACAGAGTATCCAAGTACAGTGATTAATTACATTTACTCAAATACTTTACAGCTCTGGTGTTTTCTTAGTTTCTAACAGGCATGTGTCAAAGATATTGTGTCAGGTAAAAGCTTGCCATAGCATAACAAAATTGTAATTTTATGGATTAATAAAGAACATCTACGTTACGTCAGGTATCTTTCCTTTTTAGGTTAATAATCAGTTTGAGTCTAATTTGGACTAATTTACTTCTCTCTCACCCTCATTTAATCGCACCTCAGTCACATGTCTAATCAAAATCAACTGATATTTTTAGTTAATTTCTATTTATTTCTCTTTAATTATCAAATACTCTAAAACATTCAATATCACTAGTTTCTATAAGAAGCCGTCTTTAATGATCTCATACAGATTTTAATATGTGCGCAATGTCAAAACACTTTGAACACATATAGCGACTATTTTTGTGGTAAAACACCATTATTATTATTATTATTATTATTATTATTATTTTCAAGCCACAGACTATACTTTCCCCCAAAAACAGTCCATATAGCCAAGTCAAATGTGACTTTATTACCTTAAAGTAAACGGTCAGTAAATACAAACACATATGCTCAATTAAATAATAATAAATGAAAAGATAAACAAGCTGATCGAGTTCATTCGATCCTGAAATTATAAATATAGATTCAAAGTGCGACTCTGATAGACTTCAAAGCACAAATCCAACTCGATGATAAATAGAGTTTCAAGACAATCCTATGTACAATTTCACTTTGCATTGAGAAGAGTTCAGATTCACGGTCAAAGATATCAACTGCACGACTAATGTACAAAAACGCACTTCATCTCCAAATTAGGCGTATTATTATAGACTTGCTGGGTTAGAGACTTTCCGTTTCAAAATCAAGGAGCACAAACTAAAACAGTTCAGTTGGCAAAAACAGAATGATAAGACATTTGTGCAGCTGTTGAGGAATAAAATCCTTGATTTGCTTACGTAATAAAGTGCCTCGATAGACATGAGCGAATGGAGAAGATGCAGCGCAAATATGAAGGTTCAGCAGTTTGTTTCATCTTTATCTGCATTAAGAGGTTATTTTTGCCACTGTATCCAAAAAGGACTAGTTTAAATATTCAATAACACCTGAGAGAGACCTTCTGCTGATTTAAAGTTAAATATGATCAAAATTGGCGTCTCTTGGCCTTCGCGTAATTTCACTGCGCACACCGAGATTTAGTGCGTTCACGCTCTTGAAAATAAAGGCTGTTTAATGAACATTCCTGGTTCTTTGAAGACCAAAAATGATCAAAAACCACTTTTTGTATAGAGTTCTCGAGTTGCTACACTCTTAAAAATAAAAGTTCTTTAATGGTTCCATAAAGAACGTTTAACATCCATTACGCAAAAGATTCTATATAATGGGAAAAAGAGTTCTTTAGATTTTTAAAACGTTCTTTAAACTAAGAAAAAAAATAGTTTTAAGAACTTTAAGCTGAAAGGTTCTTTGAGGAACCAAAAGTGGTGGTTCTATCGCATCGCTGCGAAAAACACCATTTGGAACGTTTATCTTTAAGAGTGTTCTTTGAAGATTAATATGGCTGATGTTTTATAGGTTCTGCAGATCCGTGTTTTACGTTCTTTAAAGAACACATATAGCGACTATTTTTGTGGTAAAACACCATTATTATTATTATTATTATTATTATTATTATTATTATTATTATTATTATTATTATTATTATTATTTTCAAGCCACAGACTATACTTTCCCCCAAAAACAGTCCATATAGCCAAGTCAAATGTGACTTTATTACCTTAAAGTAAACGGTCAGTAAATACAAACACATATGCTCAATTAAATAATAATAAATGAAAAGATAAACAAGCTGATCGAGTTCATTCGATCCTGAAATTATAAATATAGATTCAAAGTGCGACTCTGATAGACTTCAAAGCACAAATCCAACTCGATGATAAATAGAGTTTCAAGACAATCCTATGTACAATTTCACTTTGCATTGAGAAGAGTTCAGATTCACGGTCAAAGATATCAACTGCACGACTAATGTACAAAAACGCACTTCATCTCCAAATTAGGCGTATTATTATAGACTTGCTGGGTTAGAGACTTTCCGTTTCAAAATCAAGGAGCACAAACTAAAACAGTTCAGTTGGCAAAAACAGAATAAGACATTTGTGCAGCTGTTGAGGAATAAAATCCTTGATTTGCTTACGTAATAAAGTGCCTCGATAGACATGAGCGAATGGAGAAGATGCAGCGCAAATATGAAGGTTCAGCAGTTTGTTTCATCTTTATCTGCATTAAGAGGTTATTTTTGCCACTGTATCCAAAAAGGACTAGTTTAAATATTCAATAACACCTGAGAGAGACCTTCTGCTGATTTAAAGTTAAATATGATCAAAATTGACGTCTCTTGGCCTTCGCGTAATTTCACTGCGCACACCGAGATTTAGTGCGTTCACGCTCTTGAAAATAAAGGCTGTTTAATGAACATTCCTGGTTCTTTGAAGACCAAAAATGATCAAAAACCACTTTTTGTATAGAGTTCTCGAGTTGCTACACTCTTAAAAATAAAAGTTCTTTAATGGTTCCATAAAGAACGTTTAACATCCATTACGCAAAAGATTCTATATAATGGGAAAAAGAGTTCTTTAGATTTTTAAAACGTTCTTTAAACTAAGAAAAAAAATAGTTTTAAGAACTTTAAGCTGAAAGGTTCTTTGAGGAACCAAAAGTGGTGGTTCTATCGCATCGCTGCGAAAAACACCATTTGGAACGTTTATCTTTAAGAGTGTTCTTTGAAGATTAATATGGCTGATGTTTTATAGGTTCTGCAGATCCGTGTTTTACGTTCTTTAAAGTACCAGACTGGTTTTCGAAGGAATTTGAGAATAAAAAGTCATGTTTCGGCTCTATTTAGAGCCTTTATCATTAAGAACGCATGTTCTCTTGCTCTTTTCAGGGGCCGTTCTGGACGGGTTCTGTGTTGTGGATCATTTCCGGTGACTGGCAGGCTGGGCTGCCCGGTACACTCTGTTCGCTGTCGGTATCGCTGCCCTTCTTAACCCCGCTGGAGCCGGGCTCGCAGGCGCTGTGCGTTTTCACGTGTTTACTGAGATGGTCGCTTCGCATGAAGCGCTTGTTGCACACCAGACAGGCGAATCTCTTTTCCCCGGTGTGTGTGCGTAAATGCCGCTGGAGCTCGTCGGACCTGGTGAAGCGCTTCCCGCAGAACAGCCAGTTACAGACGAACGGCCTCTCGCCGGTGTGCCAACGCAAATGCGCTTTGAGGTGCGATGTCTTCCCGTATACCTTCCCGCAACCCGGGATGTGGCAGCTGTGGAGCCCCTTTCTGCGCAGACTGGCCCCCGCGGGCCCCAGCAGCTCCGCCTCATGACAGTTCGGGCAGTCGCAGGTCGCTCTGCCGGAGTACCGCCGGTTGGATGAGCGCGGAGACCCGACAAGCGGTACCACTGGAGGCCCGGCTAAAACTGCACTGTTAGTACCTAGGTTGGTTTCTGGGTAAGTGGCGGACAAAACCGGTTTGAATCCGTCCATCAGGTGCTGCCCACCTGTGAGGAGATGCGGAGACGGACTGGCGCTGAACGCGGAGTGAGTGAGGGAGGAATAGTCTGAGTTGTACCCGCCCAAGGGTGAATGCAAAGAGGTCTGGAGCGCGGCGCCGTTTGCGCTTTGAACATCAATCCAACCGTTGCCCACATCCCACCAGGAGGACCCGCCACCGGCGCTCACGTCCCCGGCGGAGATGCCAGCGTGCGTGGATTTGAACCACGTCTCATACGGGTGCGCGACGCTCATCCTCGGGTAAATCCCCTGCAGAGTGTCCACTTTCGAGATGAAGACCGACTGCGCGCTCGCGTCCTGAGAACTGTTGGCGACTGAAGTTTGAAACACAGGATAGTCGTTTCCAAACGGACTGGTGGAGGTGTTTGTGCCCGTTAAGGAGAACGAGCTGTTGGCGCTGAACGAGTCGTTTCGCTGCGCGCCGAACGGGGAGAGAGAACAGCTGCTGGGTGATGCGCGTTTCCACGGGTGAAAACCTCCTTTTCCAAACGAGCCGCCGTCCGAGGAGGGACTCGAGCTCCCGATTTTGTTACAGGTCGCTGCTAACATGGCCAGTGGAGTGGATCCAACCCTCGGTTCCTCCTGTGACCACAAAAACATTTACATTTACTTCCATGCGTTTAGAAGACGCCTTTATCCAAAGCGACTTCCAAAAGAAGATCAAAAGACCCAACAATAATTGGTGATATTGTTTACAAAGCAGATAGGTGATCAAGGACTTTTCCCTTTGAAACATATCAAAATATGGTCAAGCATAACGTGAAATAAAGAGCTGCAAGTGCCCGTTTTGCACATTTTCCCGCAATAAACTTTTTAGACACAATTGATTTGTTCATGGGAATAATGCAATCGAAATTTAATCACATATTACCTTTTTGCATTTAATTGATTTGCTTTGGCACAATTTAAGTATAGTTCTACAAAGCAAAGAGTTGCAATTGTACTAAAATCTCAATCCATTGTACTAATATTCTTGCATTAAACTTTTCAGAATCCGTAATGCCATCAGATGCTCTTTTCATAAAAAATAAAGCTTCCCGTTAAAGCCAGAAGGAGTTTGACAGTCTTATACTATAGGAGAAGCTATACCGTTTTGGTGTTTTTAAAGAACACAGGAACCAAAACAAAACACCGATCTGAAGAACCTAATCAAACAGCAGTAACTTTTTACTTTCCAGATTGTGTTTTTTTTTATATATATATAATTACAGGATTATTTGGTGAAAGTCTTCAAAGGAATGTTCAACGAATATTATTTTTAAAGAACACTTATTTTCAGGATTATACCATATGCTCCTGCAATCCGAATGCAACTCGACAGCATTACGCAGAATTACGCACAAGCATGCTTGTAGCCTAATGTAAATACACAGCAAATAAACTTTAAACAACCTTAAATTGTTCTCATTTCAGCTGAAAATCCACTCGAGAGCGGTACCTTTACTCACCCCAAGAAGTGAAGTTGCCATCACCTGTGAAAGCTCTTCTCATTTATAAGTCCCTCGGCTGTTTTGGAGACTTTCACCGCCCACCGCTGCACAAATGCGCTCGGCTCGGGCTTTGAAGATCCGGCAGATCCCGCGCGACCAATCAGATCGGCCGAAACTCTCCGGAACTCTGCGTTCGGCGATGATGTAATCGGCGGAGCTCTCGGTGACGCGTTGCCCGGTAGAGTGGGAGGGGCGAGAGAGCTAGTGAACCTTTCGAGGACCTTTTTTTTGTTTTAATTGTTGGGGAAACCCATGTAAGGATAACTAATGAGATTTTTTTTTTTTCGCTGCGCACAATTCAACACTAACTTTCATAATCTGAATATGACATTTTTTTTACAGTGCATGTTTTTGTTTTTTTTTTCTTCAGGATCTGTGTTTTCAGGGGTTGTGCGTGCATGTTGAATTCTGGTCGGAGGGCGTGCCGGGAAACTCGAGGGAGTGTAAGTGGGTGTTGCACGTGCAGCTTCACAAACAAGAGGAGATGAACTTCATCCACGAGCTCTTTCCTCTTTCCTCTCATTCACAACACAGATTCATGTGTGCTTAATCCACAGGCAGTCCCGAGCTCCAGTTCTGACCTGATTTACTCGTATTCATGTAGATCATTTTAAACCTAATCTATACAGTTGTTGTGCAACTTTCCAGTTAAACATAATTGCAAGCGTTGCGAAGTGATTTCCAGTGCTTCCATTATGTATTCTTTTGTACTTCTAATGCATTCATTACAGATTATAAAATTTTAGTGTAAGAAGAGATGAATTTGAGATTCACTGCATGATTTGAGAAGGTCACAAAGAGCGTTCTGGGCTTCAGGAAGCAAGAAAACATGCCCATCTGTACAATAATATATAGGCTAGTTCATTTGATCACGATCACAAATAATTATTTAGTGATCTACATAGCGTATAGCCTATATATTTTTATCTGCATGTTTAAACATTTATTTGCAACTTTTACAAAACGTTTAATAATTTTTTTTTCTCCCTAAAACTTTCTATTTATTTCCAGGTCGATTTTTTGACCAGGAAAACAAATGCACATTAGTGATCTAACAGTAACTGTATGCAGTGCACGTGGACACCATGCGTTTCATTTGACTTTCAAATTTAATAAAGAGGTGAGCTTTAATCACATGCTATTTTATTTGTTTGATATTAATGTTCGATCATAACAGGGCAGCGGGAAAGGTTAATTAAAATCACGCGCGGGATCAATGCAGTTTTAGGATCATCACAATTATAGAAAATTAATTTAGAGCGCGAGACTCGGTCAAAAGCATCACAGACTCGTTTGGTTGCATATATAATCACGCAAAATATTTTTCTCATTTTGGCCAGCATTATTCGTAAAATGTTCATTTATTTTCTGTGTTTATTTTTCTCTAAATCTTTTTAATTTCAGGAAACGCGACCTATAAATGATACATATTTTAGTAAAAATGGTTTTCCAATGGAACATGTGTCTTGTTATTCTGTATTTTATATATATTGTATATTCTTAAAATATTTTATGTACTCTCATTTACTCTTGGAAACACTGGATAAATAGCCTACTCGTGAGGAACCTGTTCTCATAATAAGCGCGTTAACACGGACCACCGAGCACCGACAAAACGCACCGACAGAGAGAGGGGGGGAATAGGGGGGCTTTAATTGTCTCCTTGTTGGTTTTTGAGAAAACGTAAAATATCTCTCCAGAAATGCACAGAGAACCCGTTTAGTATCCTGTAATTACATGACAATTAAAGGGATAGTTCACCCAAAAATGAAAATTCTGTCATCATTTACTGACCCTCATGTTGTTCCAAACCTGTATGAGTTGCTTTCTTATGTTGAACACAAAAGAAGATATTTTGAAGATTGCTGGTAATCAAACAGTTGGTGGTTGCCATTGACTTCCATAGTAGGAAAAAAATACTATGGAAGTAAATGGCAACCACCAACATAAGAAAGCAACTCATACAGGTTTGGAACGACATGAGGGTGAGTAAATGATGACAGAATTTTCATTTTTGGGTGAACTATCCCTTTAAGGCCAATCACGAGGAATCAAATTTGTTGAGTGGAAACCAAAGGGGGAAAAAAAGTATTTTGCAGTTTGTGATCAGATGTACCTAATTTAAAACGGAAAAGATTGAATAATAACAATTAAACACAAAAAATAAAAAACAAAAATGGATATTGAGGTTTATATTAGGCATTAGATCAGGGGCTTGAGATCCACTTTCCTGCAGAGTTTAGCTCCGACTTTGATAAACTCACCCGTCTGTAACTCTCTAGGGATCCTTATTTAGCTCGTTCAGGGTCGGAGCTAAACTCTGCAGGAAAGTGGATCTCAAGCCCCTGATCTAATGCCTATAATATAAACCTCGTATGGCTCTCAAGGGCCAGAGTTGGTTTCAGGTAGCACCATATTTACTTAGCATCAGAATCAGAAAGAGCTTAATGTGTTTACACACACAAGGAATTCGTCTTGGTGTCAGGAGCTTCCAGTACAGAAAGTACAGACATAGTGCAGACATACATATGATTTAAGGTAATAAAACACTAATAATAAAGAGAATAGACAATAAATAAAACAAATTATAATTATAACAATATAGTAATAAAATATAGAGAAAAAAATTGTGAATGTCCATATGTGCTATTTACAGATGAAAAGTTTTGATATGTTATTTACAGATGTACAGTCCTGAGATGTGTTATGTGTTGTTAAGGTGGAATATGGCCTGGCGGAAACTGAACCACCAACATAAGAAAGCAACTCATACAGGTTTGGAACGACATGAGGGTGAGTAAATGATGACAGAATTTTCATTTTTGGGTGAACTATCCCTTTAAGGCCAATCACGAGGAATCAAATTTGTTGAGTGGAAACCAAAGGGGGAAAAAAAGTATTTTGCAGTTTGTGATCAGATGTACCTAATTTAAAACGGAAAAGATTGAATAATAACAATTAAACACAAAAAATAAAAAACAAAAATGGATATTGAGGTTTATATTAGGCATTAGATCAGGGGCTTGAGATCCACTTTCCTGCAGAGTTTAGCTCCGACTTTGATACAACACATCTGAACAAGCTAATCAAGGTTTACTTGAAGGTTACAGGCAGGAACACACACAAGGAATTCGTCTTGGTGTCAGGAGCTTCCAGTACAGAAAGTACAGACATAGTGCAGACATACATATGATTTAAGGTAATAAAACACTAATAATAAAGAGAATAGACAATAAATAAAACAAATTATAATTATAACAATATAGTAATAAAATATAGAGAAAAAAATTGTGAATGTCCATATGTGCTATTTACAGATGAAAAGTTTTGATATGTTATTTACAGATGTACAGTCCTGAGATGTGTTATGTGTTGTTAAGGTGGAATATGGCCTGGCGGAAACTGAGGGACTGAAGCACAGCGTAGTTTAACAACATACCGACTCTTCAGCAGACAAAACACATAAAACAGGTTTGAAAGTTAGGAATTGTGAAAATTACACAATGTAGGACCTTTATACAGTGCGTGCCTTTGTAAAAATACTGTTTATGCTTCACTGCCTCGTTTTCATTGGCGTTAAATTCAATAGTCAAACCTGATTACGGCCAAGAAGTAATACATCAAGTAATCTGCTTATGATTCCGTATAAGTTCATTTGAGTATATTTTATTTTCAGGCAGTTTTTTTTTCTTATAAACTTTATTTTATTCTATTAAATTGAAATAAGTAGAAACCTTCCTTCCCAGAATGCATCTGTAAATGTGTGTGTGTGTGTGTGTGTGTGTGTGCAGTATCTAAACAGGATTGACAGCTTCCTCTTATTATCCTCTTGTGAGGGAGTGTCTCGTCCTGAGGACATACTGGTGGAAATTATTCACTGTCATCACGAGAGAACGAGTGTGTGTGAAGTTTGTGAGATGACAGAAAAGTGTTGCAGTAACAACAAACTCTGATTTATAATGTAAACATAACATGACTTTAAGTGTCAAAAAGGAGACTGAATATTTACACTGCTCTTTTCCATATGATACATATACAAGGCACATGATATCCAAGAGGAGGATTTCTTAATAATTTGGTCTGTTTCACACACAAAGCCTTTTTATTACTTTAGAAGGCTTTTATGACATGTTTATGGTGCTTTTAGAGCTTGGTAGCATCTGTCCTCATTCAGTTTCCTTGTATGGAAAAGAGCAGATGTCTAAAATTTGAGTAAATGATGAGAGAATTTAAATATTTGTCTAAATGAACACTTTAATTACAGTCCAGTGTTGTTTTAGTATTGTTTAGATACTATTAAAGTTTTTATTAATATTTTGAATCAGTTTTTATTTTTATGTTTTCTGCTCTGTTGTAAGGCCTGTTAAATCCTGAGTGAATCTAAGAGAGAGAAAGACGGATCTGCAGGGAATCGAAGAGACGACAGGTTGAATTATGGGTCCGCGGCGACAATCACATCCCCCATCATAACATGATCATCTAAATCAGGAGCCCTGATACCATTTTTGAGTCAACGACTGCCTGCGTCCTTCCATGACACTAAAGTATGTGGCTTGTGGAAGTTTATTATTATAGGGATGTGTGTGATTTGAGGCTGTAGTGTATTATACATTATACTGTGTGTGTGTGTGTGTGTGTGTGTGTCGCTCTGGTTTAATCAAAGCCTTCTTATTGACAATCATTCTGTGGATGTTGTAAGCAGTTGCTGTCCAAGGTTAAATTAAATTGCAGTACGTCAGATTTTCTTTGTGAACGGAGCAAAAGAGAAAGATGGATAGATGGGTAGAGAGAGAGAGGGGGGGAAAGGCGATAGATAGAGACAGAGAAAGTGAATCTTCCTCTAGCGTGATAAATGTGAATCCTGATCAACACAAGAGCGCCATTAAGTCGTTCATCACAGGCATGATTTAAATGGTCATCACATCTGCAGTCTCGCACACATGTAGTGCACACGTATGTTCGGTAGTGTGTGTGCTGTGTGTAGTAAGGAAGAATCAATAAAATTTTAGATTCATAGTGTCATTGGATAAATAGTCAGTATTATGTAACAGGATTATGCAAAAGCATAATTAAATTGCTGGCTGCTTTGGCAAACAGCCTGCAATAAATCTGCAATAAAAAGCTTGAGTGAATGAGTGAGTTGTAGTGGTTTTAATAATTAAGGAAACCAAATGAAGTTATAATTATAAATTAAGGATATTAAGCACCCAAGTTTGCAGGTTTAATCCTGTGTATAGATAACTCAACGCAATTGCCTATGAAAGAATCATTTAACAGTTGCTCCAGAACTTACAGTAAGTGTAAAAGTGAGAATTAAAGTTGTGTTTGTGTGATTAACAGTATGCAATGTCTTTCAGAATTGCAATTTCTTAAAGGGGTCATATGATGCGATTTCAATTTTTCCTTTCTCTTTGGGTCGCGTTTTCACGCCTACACAGTTCCACAAACATCTTCACGACTTTTAAAACAAAACGTTAGATTTTCATATATAACTGAGACATGTAACTGTAATAGTTTAAAGTGCTTTTCTTTTCTCGTTGTTACGTTTGCTGACATTCGTAGCGGAAAGCACTCAGCACTGTTGCTATAGTTACCGGCACACGCGATTTCTTCTAGCGAGTGTTTTTTTTGTTTGTTTGTTTGTTTTTTGGCAGTGCGCACTCTGTAATAATCTAACCTTTGTTAAATTATAATGATTATTTCCACTCGAAGATTTCGCTTCGGGTTCGAGGTCACGCGAATTTGCCGCATTGACCAACACAAAGCAACTTGGTTTTAAAGTGACTTTCCGTTACAGATTTGCGCAAAACTTTTGCGATATTTTATAAATGTCAATTAAAAACTATTGCGAAATGACTTCATAAACTTCACACTAAAACTTAATTTTTTCCTCTCGCGATAAGTCATGGCGACGAATGTTGGTAGGTTTAGTATATCACAGCCACCGCACTAGCCATTATTTTTAATCAAAGGAAACGTAGGTGTGTATCTTTAGCGAAGCAGCGTGGAGAGCCGCTTTCTGGGACTTTTACGTACACCATGTGACCTGTAAATGCAAAAAAAACTGTTTCCATTGCCTGAAAAACCACCTCATGCGAGCGTAAAAACTTTTTTTTGCAAAATATGGGAGTTTTTGCGAAATTGCCATGTTTCCATTGGGCGTATTTTCAATTTGCAGTTTCAATTTGCGCAATTTGAAGGATAATGGAAATGCAGCTAATGTGATATGCTTCATACGCTACGCAATAGACCTTTTTTGCCATCGAAATGTCTCTAACGTGACTACACCTTAACATCTAAATAGCCTATAGCAGGCAGGCAGACTTGCTACCAGGTAAGACAGTTCTTATAACATCATAACTAAGATACAACTCAGTCAGATATGCTGTTCTGACAAGATAGGAATCACAGTTTTTGTCTTCCAGACTTCCTGATGGAATGGATATCAGTTCTGTGTGGATGCAGGAAATGAAGTCATCAACATGGATAGTTCATGGAACTAATATGCTGCAGTTAAGTGATATTATTGTTTATTAATAAGAATTAATAAACAGTCAGAATCAGTGTTGGGGGTAATGCATTATAAGTAACGTTAGTTACATTATCAGATTACTTTTTTCAAGTAACTAGTAAAGTAACGCATTACTTTTTAATTCACAAGAAAATATTGGAGTTACATTTTCAAATAAGTAACTCCAGTTACTTTGTTTTCCCATGTATTGACTGACAGCTCTCCTGTCCTCATGTTGAGAGAAATCAGGAGTGAGTGCAGAGGCGTTGTGTGAACATGATGCTACTGTAGATTTAGACTAAATGTCAACATGCATTTACTCATCTCACAGATTCAGTGTTCCTCAAAATGAATAAAAACAGTGAAATGCGAACTCAGAATATGATGCAATCCTGCAATAATTAAATGTTAAATAACACTAATATCCTTTATGCATTTAATCCCATTTTTAAACCAGTGTCTTTGCTGCTGACCTTTGATGATCCAATTCAACCATACTAAGCAAAAACGACTTTAGTTAAACATCACATTTGAGTTTCATTTTATTTAATTTTTTTATTGCTGAAGAGCGTTGAACTTTCTTCTCCTGCATCCTGTTCTCTAATGCAATCCAGAATGGCAGCACAGCTGAAAGGTTTGTTTGTTTGTAGATGTGAATTTACATTTTCTTCAGCCTGAGGCTTATTCATATAAATTTTGGTGTGAAAAGGCTTTTACATTTGCCAAAAATATAACTTTTTTTATACTAAAAACAAACAAGCAAGCCCCGCCCAGATTAAAATAATAACGCAAATGTAACGTAATGCATAACTTTCCATAAAAAGTAACATAATTAGTTACTTTTTTAGGGAGCAACGCAATATTGTATTGCATTGCTTTTAAAAGAAAGTTTCCCCAACACGAATCCTTGCAATGACTGGGAAAAAGTGTCCTAATCAAGCTGAATTCACCATTTATGTACATAATGCTGATGCATCAAAATACATTGCGGCTCTCGGTGCCAAACAGATCTCAGCCTCTCTGTTGACAGTGTTATTTACATCGCAATAAACCTTATCTCATTGACGCCTCAGAAACACTTTCAGATTCATGATGGAGGCCTTTTTGTTTTCTCACACTCTTAATTAAAACTTATTGAGAGGATGAGTTGAATTGAATCTTATTGATCTGATACAAGGTGCCTTCAGTGTCTCAGAGTTGCTCTGAGAGACTGTCGCACTTTATTTTATTTATTCTAGGATGAATTTATGGACGGTCTGATCGATGAAAGGATGGATTAATAGGCTGATTGAAACAGTTCTTCCCGTCACATTCATCACCTCGTTTTACAGTAACATCAATGCAGGGCGGTTCATGCATAGCTAGTCAGATCTAGGGTCCTGCTGTCAAGTTCCTCAACCAATAAACTCTGCCGGAGGTCAGCAGACGAGGTCGCTTAAACACGTCTAAATTAGCCAGAGCCTTTTATGTGTCTTTATTTGTCCTCAGGGATGGTTAGGACGGTGTTTTGGACAGTAGTGGACAGTAAGTGGACGATGGTCCCTATGGGATCTTTTTACCCATTAATACAGCCTCTACTCTCCTCCTCTGCCCCAGTGACCTCTGGACAATAAAACAATATTATCTGTCAGCAGAATGAAGGAGGGGGGCAATTAGCAGCTTTTGTCCCAGCGGCGTGTTTAGAGACGAACCCCGAGAGGTTAAAGTCTCTGATTAAAGACCCAAATGAAGACGACCGCTGCCTGGCGCTTGCATGCGGGTCTTAACGTCTGTCCTCTGGCGAGTGTTTATCCCACCTGGCTGTGTTTGTCAAAAGGGGTTAAATGACATAAGTGGGTTAATCCGTGAAAGCCTTTGGTTTTTCACATATGTTCTTTGTCGGTGTGGCTTGTGAAGGCCTCAGTATTAGCCTCGTTCAGCTCAGGCCGGTGAAAGGAAATGCTTATGAATAGATGCAATTCTCACACTACAGAAGAGAATGTGCCATCTGAAACCCTGATATTAGCCGCTTTTGTGGTTAATCCTCTCTAAGTGTGTGTGAGAGGAACAGACGGGCTTCTCAGGTGAATGTTCTGGCACAGGTTGACATCATTGTTTCTCAGTGCATTTCTCCTGAATTCATTTTCTTCATTAGTCGATGCATGTGAATTTTATTCTTCCCTTTTTTAGATCCTTCTATTCTTATTTCCCATTTTTGCCCAATTGCAGCTATCCACTTTTTAATTTGATCTTTATTAGAAGATTTAAGCTAGTATTGTTTAGAACAGTGACTGTGTTTGGAATACAGTAACGTGTACTGCATACTGCACAGTATATACTATGAACTGCATGTCTAACTTTTAAACATAATATGTGGATCTATGCGGTACGCAACAACGAATACTTCAAACAGTAATATGTCACCAGGGTGTGTGCCATTTGGAAATTAATTGAGAATTACCTTTAAATTACAATTCAGTTCCTGAATTTGAATTGAGTATCTATCTATCTATCTATCTATCTATCTATCTATCTATCTATCTATTGTATCGTTCCATCTGTGCATCCATCCGTCCGTCCGTCCATCCATCCGTCCATCCATCCATCCATCCATCCATCCATCCATCCATCCATCCATCCATCCATCCGTCCATCCATCCGTCCATCCGTCCGTCCGTCCGTCCATCCATCAGTCCATCCACCTATCTTTCCATCCATCTATCAGTCCATCCACCTATCTTTCCATCCATCCATCAAAGTGATTGTGATATATTCTCCTCTATAGTATATATATATTTTTTGATCAGTTTATACTCTCATTCAGTCATTTGGCTACATTTCATTCCAGCAGCAGGCGTGTGAGTGTATAGTGTGCGCTGCACTGAGTGCCGTTCCCGTCTGACGTTGTTGGATGGAGATCAGATGTGTGTAAACACGCAGATGTGTCCATCCATCCGTCCATCCGTCCGTCCATCCGTCCATCCATCCATCCATCCGTCCATCCATCCATCCATCCATCCATCGTTCTATCTGAAGATAAGACGAAGATGTTTCGTCATCAACATGCACTGAATGGTAATTTATTGTTTGTCTGGCACATTTACTATAGATAGATAATTGAAATAATTGAGACATTTTTATAGTTACTTGGAAGTAACATTCCAGTGTGTGTGTGTGTGTGTGTGTGTGTGTGTGTGTTTGAACTGTTTTTTTTTTCTAGGCATTTACGTTTGTCTGTCTGTCAGGTTGATGGAGAGATAGAAAACCAGAGATGAGTTACAGAGATGAGAGATAAAGTGCAAACACAGAGTGTCTGGATTGAGGAGCATTAGATGGAGTGTGAATGTAAATCTCCTCAGTCAGGAGTTGTTCTAGAAGTGATTGTGTGAGTATAATGGAGACTCTCTCTGCTCACCGATGCCTTTCATAAATAAAGAAGTGGACAGCAGCACTTTTGTTAACATTTACTCGCGCTGTGCCACATTGGCGCCCTTGACTTCCACTTCAGAAAATTGTTGCCCCATCAGAGCACAGCCAGAGAAAGCTGACAGGTAATGGTTAAGGTGATAACTGCTCCGATTTCATCAACTGTCTGCTCCATCTCTGTCGCTCCCTCTTATTGTGGGTGTGCTGTTTGGAGGGAAACTCTCCGAAAGATTAGAAATCAGATGAGAACCACGCTCACTTCTCTGATGGAGGAGAAAAAGAGCGATATTTAGACATCAGCCATCACAGAGCGAAAGATTAAATGATGCCGTCCAATCTGGCAGAGCAATCGCACTCGCCGCACCGCTCTCACATTTTTACTAGTGTAGTAAAATAGATTGCATCAAACCACTGTATTTAACTGTGATTTACGGTGCTGTTGGAAATCTGTGTGCATGTCAAGTTTACCAGCAGAAGCGTCCGTCCCCGTGTGAGTGACAGCTGCTCCATCGCCATGGCAGCGGAATCTCGCCGGTGCTGATGCTGGGCTACGCGGTTGTCATGGCATCTGGAGGAACACTCAACTTTTCAAGCAGGAATGCTAAAATTGAAAGGTGTCTAAACTGTTATTATGTGCTATTTGGCAGTTGAACGTGTGCATCAAAGCGTGAAGAGAAAAACACGGGGGGGAAAAGCAGATAGGATGTGACGGATCACACTGAAGCCTTTCAGCCATGCTAAAACCATCACACCGTATACTATAATGATATTAAAATAATATGATTATTGTTGTGATTGTTGTTATCTTTAAGAAAGATGCCTTATCAAGCTCCTAATCCGTTAAATTTTATTGTTTACGAGAAAAAAGCACAATTTGTCTTCCTTTTGAATATAATCAATTAAATTTTATTTGTATATCAGTGTTATTTTAGTATCAGTCAGATACTATTGCAGTTTTCATCAATATTTCGATGTATTTTATTTTGTATTTTATCTTTTCATTTTAATTAATTAAAATTTTAAATCTAGTTACAATGCATGTATATAAACCTTAAAGGGGTCATATGATGCTGCTAAAAAGAACATTATTTTGTGTATTTGGTGTAATGAATTGAGCAGAGGCTGGGGGATAAAGTGAGAAACGGCCGGAGGGCTAGAGTGAGCAGAAGCGGCGGATTCGACGAAGGAGCGTCCGGCTGGCTTGCGGCAACCACATGTGACGACCCCGGGCTGGACTCCGCTTCGTCCACG
>NW_015648473.1:236146-243295 GCF_001515625.1 Sinocyclocheilus rhinocerous
AAAGTTGCGCCTTCTTTCTTTGCGTGAACATTTGGGCGGTGTTATGCAAATCTTCCCACATAGTGAGGTAGACATGTGGAGGCGTGTTAGAACGAGCCGTTTTAGGTATGTGTGGTTGACTCTTAACTTTTATAAAGAATATCTCTTTGGATTTGAGACTTTAGTCTTTGCAACTTTACAGATCTTCTTTATGCACCAAGAGCTTGTAACACTCCAAAGAGAGGAAAAATTGAAATCGCATCATATGACCCCTTTAATAAAAAGTAAAATGAAAGCGTAAAATATAAACATAAAAACAAAAAAATATATATGGGGATTTCAATTTATATCCTATTATTAGGGCTGGGTATCATTCAAAAATTTTCGATACCGATACCAATACCTTGACTTTGATACCAGTTCCTGAATGATACTTTTTCAATATTAATTTTAACAGTGCAAATAGTTTTAATAAAGTTCAAAAAGTTTTCAGTTTCCACATCTTTTAGGCTACATTTACACTAGTGTGTTTCTGTTTTCAAACACATAGCTTAGACAGAATAATCATTTCTATTCATTTTGCACTGATTTACTGATGAGCGTTCGCATGCTTCTAGCGCTGTCTGCCTGTGTTTTCTCTTCCACGATCGCTGTTCTGACTCAGAGGAAGCTCATATGTCACTCATATTACGAGTTCATAACTCGCCCTGTCTCCGACAACGGACGTCCATTACACTTCCACGTTCAGTTCTGTACATAAGAAGCCCAGAAAAACAATTCTTCGGATGAAACATGACGCTAATAAACACATGACTACGAGAGTATATGATTTGTATGTGATTTTCATGAGATTCTGCTTACGCTTACTGGCTCACTGACGTTGACCAGATTAACCGCTTAGGTATCGAAATTTGGTACCGAACGACAAGACAGTTTTTGATACTCGATGGTATCGAGGCAATTCGGTCGGTGCCTAAAAAGTGTCTCGATACCCAGCCGTATCTATGAGTTTTATGTTCCATACTTTGTTGAAGGTTGAGAAATTATTGATGGTTGAAGAAATTTGGAAATGTAGTGATGTACAGCAAAAGAGGCACTTTGAATTCCTCTCCGGGAGAAACAGGAAAAACAGCTGTGGGAACCTTATAATGCGTTAAGTATTCCGGCGCTTTCAGATGGTGAAATTGGGCGTATAATCTCTCTGGCACACTTTTTTATTTTAACGGCGAGTGGATTGGACTCATCACAAACATCTGGTCCGGCTTGATTAACACTCGTTCGCTTCCATCCGGCTGAACAGATATGACTCACCAAAGATTTGTTGGACATACACATGATGATTTCCCCCCTATCTCTGACCTTAATGTGCGTTTTATATGCAAATGACCTCTGTTATGATTAGATAATACTTACCTAAGAATGGGTTAACACTTTTTAAATCCCAAGATAAAGCCACTTTTAACTCTGCAACAAGCCATGTTTCACTCTTAATTTTTCGAATGTGCTTACTAGGGTAAAATATGAACAATGAGGGGGGAAATTAACCCTTAATTACCTAAACAATTAAGTGTGAAAAGCCCATTACTTATTATAAGTACTCATTGCTTTCAAATCGCATTTGCATATTTAAAGTGCCACACCTGAATTGTTAAATCATATGCAGATTATATGCAGTTTTGAGACCTACAGCAAAGGGAAATGCATTGACTTGCATTTTATGAATCACCAAGGAGCACGGCTTCAGCTCAAAATCTATTGTTCTATTGAAGAAACTAACTCACCTACATCCTGGAAGGCCTGAGGGTGAGTAAATGAACAAGAAATCTTCATAGCCCTTTATATTTAAATCAGAAAGCTTGGTAAATAGTGCATGAAATTGAATGAAGAGAATTGCATTTTTCGATTAAAAAGCTACTTTAAAAATGTCCATTTTAATATTATTTTCATTTTAATGCACAATTTGAACATGTATTGGCCCACTGAAGGGTTAAAGCAGAAGACACGGAGAAAAAGTTGAGCGTCAAGAGGCACAGGGAAACTTCTGATCATGGTCATTTTGTTTTTTTGAGTGACGTCAAAACTACAAACTCTGGAAAATGTCAGAGCAATTGCCATACATTCAGTACCAAAGGTATTCTGGGTAATTTCAGCGGTCCATATCCATACATACATCCATTTGCACAGATCCAGAGGCCTTCTTTCTGCTTTCTCTGTCTCTCTCATTGTCTGTCTTTCTGTTGACTTTTTCCCTGTGACATTTGAGGGCCGTGTGTGTCTAGCATGGGCTGATATTTTCAACTCTGTGTCATTTGGTCTGCGCTGAAGTCAACTCCACGTGGGTCTAAAAGCAGACAAATTGCACACAAATTGCATCAGATTGCCAACATGTTGAAAAGGTAAATTGCTTGCAAATCTATTAAGAGCAGCTGACCAGCTTCCCGGAGCGGTAGAACTTCTGGAACGGTCTAATTGGTCAGCGGCTCTCCGTTGTGTGGCGATAATGAGAGCAAGAGAGCACTTACAGGACCGGTTATGCCTTTGTCCAGTAGGTTTAGTCTGCTATTTCTGTATTTACATCGTTATTATAATTTTTTTTTTTTTTTGTATTACCTCACTGTGAAAAGCAAGCTAGTAAGTTTCTGATCACTCATCAGACATTCAGTGATGTAATTATATGCTGTTTCTGCATACTTAATCTGCGATTTCAAAGGTATGATTTGAAATGTGCAGTCTAGTGTTGGGGAAAGTTTCTTTTAAAAGTAATGCATTACAATATTGTGTTACTCCATAAAAAACTGTGTGTGTGTGTGTGTGTGTGTGTGTTTGTACGTTGTTGGAGCTGAATTGATAGTTTAAAGCAGCTCAGAGTAATCAAACCTCAGAAACGCTCGTTTTTATCTGTCTGTCAACATGTGATTTCATCACAGCACACCGACTGTGTGCATCTATGCATGTGTGTGTGTTCGTCCAATTTAATACCATTTATCTCTGCCATACTTGAGTTGGCCGCTGGAGTCTGAGGTTGTTCTGCATCATTAGTGAGACTCACTCGTCCCTCGAGAAGCTGATCGACCCCGGACTGATGACATTACCTATACAGGTCAAGAGGTCACAACACAAAATCTGTTACATGAGCGTGTGTGTGTGTGTGTGTGTGTGTGTGTCTGTGTGTGTGGAGAGAGCGATGCAATTTATTTTGGCCAAAGCTGCATGTTTAGATGCGGAATGCAATGGAAGGGAAAGCTGAACTTGCCTTGTCTTCCCTGTCTGTGCTCAGTAGTCCGGTTCCTGACGGGGTAAAGAAAGCCGCTTGAACTAGTGAATCAAATCAAAGACCAGAGACACTGGTTGTGAACTGGCTCCTGGTCTCTCAGGAGGCGTGCCGGCAGGTGGCTGTCATGTCTCTAATTGGCCTCTGTGGTGTGAAATTGTGTTCATTATGTGCAGGAGGAAAGCACAAGAACCCCTGCGAGCTCCCAGAGAAAGACAGAGAGAGAGCATTCATGAGAAAGTGTGTTTGACGAACTGATTCAAAGGACGTGTACGGAAAATCGCATGTGGGAAACTTTTGAACTCTGAAAAAATCATTTTGTTTTCTGTTAGAAATATCTAAACATTATTAAATCAAGATACAGTTAGTTAAGAAGCAAAATGACTATTAGGTCTATTAGATATTATGTCTTGTTTTCTGAAAAATCTAGCAAAATTGTGTGAGTTTTTGCTTAATACAAGGAAAAGATCAAGTAAGAAAGATGAGCTTAATTCAAAGATTATTTTGATCTTGATAAATTTTGTAGAAAACAAGAATTAATATCAATGTAATAACAATACTTAATATAAATGTATCTTGATTTTTAGTTATTTGTGCTGGAAAATAAGACAAAAATACTAAGTAAGATCTTTTTTCTCTTTCTTTTTTAAAAAAATGCAAAAACATAAATTAATAAGTATCTGGCAATGGGGGTCAGAAAAATAATCTTGTTTTTTTTTTATTTAAATTAAGTCTATTCTTACCGCACGTCCAGAGATTTTTTTCTTCTTCTTTTAAGCTTAAACTCACTTAATTTTGATTCATTTTTATGAAAACAACGCTTGATATCATAAGTCATTTTGCTTCTCAAGTAAATGTATTTTGATTTAAGAATGTTTAGATATTTTTAATGGAAAACAAAAATATTAAGTTATAAAAAAAAATTTGCAGTGTGATTTTTTTTTTTTTTACATTAATTTCTAAACAAATTATGATGAAAGAATATAATTTTTAGCTCACCACCGAGAACTATTTTTTACCTTAATTTATAAACATTAAAGAATAAAAAGAAACAGTCAATTAAAAAAAAAGAAATTCAATTACTTTTTTTGTGTTTTCTTGTTATTTTCCAAAAGTCAAGAAGTTCCTCATTATTAAGTCGCTTTGGATAAAAGCATCTGATAAATGAATAAATGTAAACATGATTTGAGAGTGTATGCATTTTTGCTGATTTTTGATTATATTTAATGATATTGTTTGTCATTTCTGACCTTATGAATTGATCGGAAATAATGTTTAGGGAAGTGACTGAAAAATAAGAAGGCTTTGTGACGTCAGCTGAAAAGTAATTCAAAATCTGCATTAATGAATTGCACAATTGAACAAGAGCAAGAAATAGATTTAAGACAATAAACAGGGTCAGTTTTAGTTTCATGTTGACTTGGACACAGCTGTTAGCAGTGTTAGCTGTCCTGTTGACATCTGACAGACTAATGCTGTGCTCCATTCAAAGTCAGATGTGGGATATTCATACCTGACATCCCAGAATTCAGCCATCAGCGTGCTGCATTGTTCGAAGCTCAGGAGATGATGTATGTGTCAATAGTACTGTGAAGTTTGCAGGTGTTTGATTGTCAACTAAGAAGTCATCTAGCAATGAAATTGCAGAGGATAGATGATGCTATGCTACACTAGCATTTGTTCTGCAGGTGTGCCGTAGACAGGTGGGATTTCACCTGTTACACTGATGGCTGTCAGGTAGTTTTTATCTAGTATTCCAGAAAAATCGCTGACAGCAGCTTTCATTTATGTACTATTTGTGTTTTGTGTAATTGCATGTAGCTGAGCTGCAATTAAATCTGCATTCCAATTAGAATCTGGTTACAACGTTTTCATGAATATTTGATCGTTTTTGCAATAATATTTGAATTCATATTTATTTTATAATTACTTGTAAAATATATGTATTTATTAAATGTTTTTTAAATGTTTTTCTTAAAGTATACTTTTGATTTCATTTTTTTTTACATCCAATGCAATGACATTCATACATTTTTAAATACGTTTCGTGGCCTCTGAATAATGTTTCTCAGTGCTTTGCCATAGTGAAGGCTCTTGGCCGACGAGAGGGGAGCAGCGAGCTCATAGAGAGGGAGGCGTGACGGGTAAATGTTCCACCTCACTGCAGTTTCCATGGCTGGAGGGTCAGGCTGCTGGGGCACTCGTGGCCAATAACTTGGGAAACGGGCTCATTGAGTGAGTTTCGCTCTTCAATCGGAAGGTTTTTGCTCCGTAGAAACAACCTTCCTCCATTGGTGGCTTTCAAAGGGTCTCCAGAAGTCACCTCCTCTCCTCTAGTTCACTTTATTTGTGTTTTGTATCTTATCAGAGGGTCTCTGTGATGCGTGCCAGTGCGGGACAGGAAGTGATGCGATGGATTAAGCTGAAAGACAAGAGTAGGAAATGGACACAAAGACGGCAGGGAGGGACTGTGAAGGATTAGGACGTTGTTTTGATGCTTCGCGGTTTATGAGGAGACCGGATGGATCGATGGACGGAGGAGCGAAGGAGAGCTAAAGACTGGGCTCATAGGGTGAAGCCTGAATGAACCGTAGCACTCGTAATGGCCACAAATTGTCCCTGCGCTGTGTGACTAAACGCTGGAGTTTAGAGCCGTATGGAGGCTTTTGTTCGGGGGCAGTAATGAGTCAAAAGCCCTCAGGGGGTCAATAAAACCAAAGAGGGGGTTGTTGTAAAAGAAGCCAGGGAAGAGAATTTATCAATCACTCTTCTCTCTTCTTCTCCCGCATGCGATGAATGAAAATCTGTTGCTGAAAGTCCTTAGAGTCCTTCGTGTCGAGTGCGTCCATTCATCACCTGCGACGGGGATGAGGGGCCAAAACAAGGGCTGAAACTAAACCGCCGAATCCGATTATCACCAAAACCCAGCACTCAGTGTTTGCTAATTAAAGGCACTTGACACCAGTGCGCTTCAGTGATTAGAAAGGGACTTATAATGCTTTTCACATTTCTGGGTTTCTTAGAAGCGGAAGTCATCACAGTTGAATAAACTTCTACTTTTGCTCCAGGCGAGGTCTTAAAATGTCTTAATTAATGTCTTAATTCGCCTTTCCACAAATTAGAAGGTCTTAGAGGCGAAAGTCTCATTAAGTCGTGGCATTAAATGTTGCATGCACTGCTAAAATTAAACATCGTCCTTATTATTTTTGTCTTGTTTTCCCGTAGAAATATCTAAACATCCTTAAATCGAGATATATTAACTTGACATGCAAAATGGAGATATGAAGTCTTGACAAACTGAACAAAAGTGAGTTTATGCTTCAAACAAATGATGAGTTCAAACTTGTTTTCCCTTTGAATTAAGCTGATTTTCAGGCTCCATTGGTAAATATTTGGTCTTGTTTTAATCAAACTCACTTTTGATCAGTTTCTCAGAAAACAAGACTTCTTTGTCATTGTGCTTCTCAAGTAAATGAATCTTGATTTAAGAGTCTTCAGACATTTGCGCTGGAAAACGACAAAAAACTGATAAAGAACATCACTTTATTGCAGTATGATCAGAAGGATAAAAGTTATTTCCATATTTTGGTTTGGAGAAGAGATTTTTTTTGTAAGATGACTTAAAGGGTTAGTTCACCCAAAAATGAAAATTAGCCCATAAATGACTCACCCTCAAGTCACCTTAGGTGTATATGACTTTCTTCTTTCAGACTAATCCAGTCGGAGTTACCAGTCGGAGAAATTGTCTTTGATCTTTCAAGCTGTTTAATGCCACTCAGCGGGTGTTGCATGCATCAGTTGCATCAGTCTTAAATAAAATGCGCCCATCCATAAAAAAACCTAATTCGTCATCCGTCCGGAACTGCTTCCAGTGTACAACAGTGAGCGCAAGCTACATT
>NW_015648473.1:244369-261182 GCF_001515625.1 Sinocyclocheilus rhinocerous
CCACAAGTGTGATTTTTTTTCTTTTTTTTGTACAAAGTAAAAGCTTTTCAAAACAAATTTCTTGGTTAAACATTAGAACACAGTAGTGTGATAAACAGTGCAATTTTTTTCATATTTTATTTAATATTAACAAAATTATCCACAAATAATGTTTATTTTTTCACTTAAAAACTGAGGTACGTACACTCAGATTAATAAAACATAATTTGTTACGTTTTGAATATGGATATTTTTCTTACAAAAACGCATCGATTCGCTACAGGAGGCTTTTGTTCACCCCCCGGAGCCGTGTGAGACACTTTTTTTATGGATGGGCGCTTTTTATTTAATTTCTTTTGGACTGATGCATGCAACACCCGCTGAGTGGCATTAAACAGCTTGAAAGATCAAAGACCATTTTTAATATAACTCCGACTGGATTCGTCTGAAAGAAAAAAGTCATATACACCTAGGATGCCTCGGGGGTGAGTAATTTATGGGCTAATTTAAATTTATGGGTGAACTAACCCTTTAAGTTATTTCCATATTTGAGTGGTTGGGAGGAGAGGTATGTTTTGTAAGGTGACTTAAAAAGTAATGGAGATCTATTGGACATTGTATTTTCAAACTTTGAAGCATTGCTAATGCAAGACATTTACATTTACAGACCATTTTGACATTGTGTTCCCTTCGATTTATTCCTTATATTTTCTTTACTTGGTAGGCCTATTAAAAAGTCTTAAATTTACCTTCATAAAAATCCACAAAAAAATCCTTACATGCACGCACTCACTCACGCAGCAGCGTTAATGAACTAATTCATTTAATGCCAAGGTTATAAAACACAAAATATAGGCTATTGTTAGAAATATACATCAAAGTTTTTAAAAATGAAAAAAAAAAAAACGTTGCTAGATTTACGATGTTAATAACAGTCTGTGAAAAGTGTCCGTTGTAATTTTGGTAGACAGTTGGCCATATTTCTTATGCGCTGTTTGGATTTTTTTTTTTTTATCTCATTTTACAATATATGCTTAATGTCCTGTACGTTAACTTTTCTACTGTTATTATTTATTAATTAGTATTGGCTGCCACTGTCTTGTATGGATTTTAAATAATAAATTGAAATTAAATAAAATTAATAAATATTAAATATATCAAATAAATAATATATATATTTGATTTATTTATTTTATATATTTTATATTTATTACATTTATTTTATTTAAAATCCACTAGAAATTGTGAAATACTTTTGCGATTTCAAATAACTGTTTTCTGTGTGAATATCTGTTAAAATGTAATTTATTTCTGGCATTTATTTGAAATAGAATCTTTTGTAACATTATAAATGTCTTTGCGGAATTTTGATGCACTTGCTGGACCTAAACTTTTGAAAGGCAATTCAACAAAGATCCTACACCGTTTGAAGTCAGTCCCATATTAATGTACTCTGATTTTACTGTAGTACCAATGGTATTTTGGCAGAAACTGTATAGTAAGTGTTCGTAAGGGTCAGTGCTCACCCCAGCCCCCCGTGTCTGTGCGTGTGAATGGAGTGTTTAATGTGAGCGCTATCACTGCATGAGAGGCCCCTAAGAGCTGCTGTTGTCCTGGAGTCTTTCTGCTCGAGCTGCTCTGAGGGACGGGACAGCTGTTCAGAGCCGTGCCGACTCTTCATATGGATATGTATGTTAATGAACAGCAGAGAGAGAATGAATCTGCTTCACTGCTGCTCCATAAAGGGACGCGGTCGTGGTCAGGCCAGGTCTGTCGGCCGTCCTGAATATAAGGGGGTTTCTGGCGAACGTATTAGCTGCTTATTAGTTGATGTGTTCAAATCTACTTGTTCATGATTCTTGAGCTTTGTCTCAAGAGGTTTGGATGTTAATTGTGTCTAATTCAATTAGCAGATGGTGTTAAGTAATCTGCGCGGCTGTTCGGGTCTCTGTTTAGCTTTAGTATTTACAGTGTCTGCTGAGATTTTCTGCTGATATTAAAGAAAACTGATCAAAATAATAATGTTTCTTGAGCAGCAAATCAGCATGAATGATTTCTAAAGGATCATGTGACACTGAAGACTGGAGTAATGATGCTGAAAATACAGCTGCGCATCACAGAAATAAATTACAGTTTACAACATATTCACATAGTAAACAGTAAGTTTGAATTGTAATAATATGTCGCAATTTTACACAATTTTACTTTATTTTTTAATCAAATAAATACAGCCTTGGAGAGCAGACGAGTCTTTTTTCAACAACATTTAAAAAAAATTTAACCAACCTCCAGCTTTTGAATGATAGTGTACTGTATATTGCCTGTTGATTTACAGTGTCTCCTGAGATTTCCAAAATAAAAGCAAAAGTGATCTTTAAAATTCTCTTTATTTTCAGAGCTTGTTGTAAACCATGCATGAGTTTTCATCCGATGCACCCCATTTTCAAATAGATTTGAGTTAATAGATGCCTCGGTAAATTTGTTAAATGGACCAGAAAAACATGTTACAGCGATTTTATGCTAATTAGAAGTCGGCTAATTGTTAATAGATTGCAGAAAGCATCAAGTAAGGATGTTTCAGTTTTAGATCGATTCTCTTCTTAGATTGCTCCCTACAGACTTTAAAAACGCATGTGCTCTAAACTGTGGGTTTGTTTGTCATCGTGCGTTTAGCAGCAGGTTATGAGATGCTGCTGCGTACGAGTCCGGCGGAAGTGAAGGAGAGGAAAGATGTGTGTGGCTCCTGGAGAAATTAGTGTCTTGGATTCAGATGCCAGCATGGGGCGCAGGACACCATTGCCTTTGCTCTGTCACCAGCGCTCGAGCACAATGGTGTAAATTTGTGTGGCTGTGCGCCGTCCTCACACTGAGACAGCAGCCCCCAGTCAGGCCAGCTGTGAGGGGTTAATGACAGTCGATCCGCCCCGCCGGGGGCCGCGAGCTTTGTGCGTCTCAATCTACAGTTCACTCCCAGGAAGGAAGCCAAGCAGGAGAAATGAAAGAGTGCTGCATTGTGTTTATGCATAATTCCTATCGTGCATAGACAATCAGCATTATTAAACACATTTAAAGATGTACTACTGTTCAAAAGTTTGGGGTCAGTAAGATGACAGTAAAGACATTTATGATATCACAGATAACATACATTTCAAATAAATGCTGCTTTTTTGATTTATCAAAGAATCACAGTTTCCATAAAAATATGAAGCAACTGTTGTCACACTGATAAATAATCAGAAATGTTTCTTGAGCAGGTAATCAGCATATTAGAATTGTACACAGCACTTATATGTTAATTTCAGCATGTCAATATCATCTCAGAACTAATTATGGTTATTGTACTAATTAACTTTTAGCAGTCTGACCAAATCATGAAACCTGTTGTGGCTGATTTTAATTCTGGTTCATTTGTTGCAATGGAAATGTGCATTGCATTGTGGGATACAGTTTTCCATAGTTTTTCATGAAATGTTTTGTAAAATATAGCAGGTCATCTGGGAATTCCACGCATGCATGCAATATTTTAAATAAAATTCTAAAAAAGAACTATTCATTTATGTAGATGAGTTTGTTTCTTCATCAGATTTGGAGAAATGTAGCATTGCATCACTTGCTCAGCAATGGATGCTCTGCAGTGAATGGGTGCCGTCAGAATGAGAATCCAAACAGCTGATAAAAACATCACAATAATCCACAAGTAATCCACAGCACTCCAGTCCAGCAGTTAATGTCTTGAGAAGCCAAAAGCTGCGTGTTTGTAAGAAACAAATCCATTATTAAGATGTTTTAACTTTAAACCATGCTTCCAGCCAAAATAAGAGTCCATAATCTATAATAACGCGTCTGAATCAGGAGAGAAATCTGCGCAGATCAAGCACCGTTTACAAGCCAAAACAGCTCTAAACAAATATGTGGCTGGATTTTGATGAGAGAAACAACAGAAGAGACTTTTTCACTGGAGGAAGCGTTATTATGAATTATGGACTCACATTTCAGCCAGAAGCAACAGTTTAATGTTAAAACACCTTAATGAGGTATTTGTTTCTTACAAACACACAGCTTTTGGCTTCTCAAGACACTAACTGATTGACTGGAGTGGTGTGGATTACTTGTGGATTATTGTGATGTTTTTATCAGCTGTTTGGACTCTCATTCTGACGGCACCCATTCACTGCAAGGCATCCATTGCTGAGACACTGATGCAGTGCTACATTTCAAAACAAACTCATTTACATCTTGGATGGCCTAAATCCATGTCCCGTCTTAAGCCATGTTATTTTACTTATTAAAATGCACTACCGGAGTTTTTTGAAGTGATTTGAATAGTTCCATTTACAGATCCATTTAGTTGACCGTGGCTTCAATATTGGTGTAAAAGGTGAAAATCTGATCAAACCTTAATTATTTCCCATTCCTCTCTCTCTCTCTGCAGTATTTCTCCTCTGGTGTGCTCAGTGAAGTTATGGTTTTCGCTGTGGCTCCGTGTCGTGGAGGTTATTGATGGCAGAATGAATGGGAGAGTCGCTGGCGACCTGCATGTATAGATGTGGATTTATCGTTTCGGATCCCTCCAACAATTTCATCAAAAGCCCATTGGCCTGCAGCGTTTCTCCCATGATAAATCAGCCGGGGCGCGGAGCGGATGAGAGACAGATGAGAGACTGGAGCAGAGGTCATGGTCCATCCCTCACCACAACACCACACCAACACAAACACAACTCACTCACGGAGCTATGAACAGAGTCATGTTTATCTGAATCAAACGCCTTCATATGTTCAGGAGATCAGTATCACACTTACAAAGTTTGGGGTCAGTAAGATTTTTTTCAAAGAAATTCATCAGTGATGCATTAAACTGATCAAAAGTGACATTTATAATTACATTTAAAAAGATATTTATAATGTTACAAAAGATTTCTATTTCAAATAAATGCTGCTCTTTTGAACTTTCTGTTCATCTGTGAATCCTGAAAAATAAAATGAATCACGATTTCCACAAAAATGTTGGGCAGCACAACTGTTTTCAACATTGATAATAATCAGAAATGTTTCTTGAGCAGGTAATCAGCATATTAGAATGATTTCTGAAGATCATGTGACACTGAAGACTGGAGTTGCTGACAATTCAGCTGCGCATCACAGAAATAAATTACATTTTAACAGATATTCACATAGAAAACAGTTATTATATATTGTAATCATATTTTACAATTTTACTGTTTTTAATTCATTTTTGATCAAATAAATGCAGCCTTGGTGAGCAGAAGAGATTCTTACTGACTCCAAACTTTATTTATTTGTCTTTTTTCTCTTCTTTTTGAAAGTGAAATTGCAGCGTTAAGCACGGTTTAGAACTGAACTGAGACGCCTTTTAAATTACGGTTCAATTTCTGAGTTTATTAGAATTCGTACTGAGGTAGCAAACGGGATTCAGAAATGCAATTGTACTTTGAATGTTTGGAAGTCACATTAAAATGAATTGAAATGAAAGAGCAAAGATTGTCAGGACAAACCTAAATGCTAGACAATTTTGAAAAAAAAAAAAAAATTAAGTTTTATTTGTTTTATCAGATATAGATAGATTTTGTGTCTTATTTTTTAAATGCCATCTATACACATGTAGTTATAAATTTGATCATAATTAAAAACAAACAAAAAAAAAACATTTGTGGAACAGGTTGGAAGACCACTTAATTTCCCAGAATGCATGTTGGTGGAATGTGGGTGTGACCAATTTAGTTAAATTCAGTTAAATTCAAAGTCACACTCATGAACTGAAAAGAGGCCAACTGTTAATTTCTGCATGTAGCACAATATTTTGAACAGGTTTTGTCCTACAGCTGGCCACACTGACACAGATGTCACTCAGTATGACAAAAGTTTCATTTCCCAGGCTTTTAGTCACTTTAGTGACACATAAAACAGCTGGTTTTCACTGCTTTATTATTCAATGCCAATAACGCTCAGTGAATCTCAGCCGGACTGAAGCGAGCGTAAGCCGCTGATTTACTGTCTGTGTGTGTTTGAAGTGGAGCCTGTGGGCTTCTCTCTGTGATCAGAGCCAACTCCAGAGATGGTTAACACATGCCTGGAGGAATCACACACACACACACACACACTTCAGTTCTTACACTGTGGTTACATACTATGTACACATCTAGTTACTATGTAAGTATCAATAACGCTCAGTGAATCTCAGCCGGACTGAAGCGAGCGTAAGCCACTGATTTACTGTCTGTGTGTGTTTGAAGTGGAGCCTGTGGGCTTCTCTCTGTGATCAGAGCCAACTCCAGAGATGGTTAACACATGCCTGGAGGAATCACACACACACACACACACACTTCAGTTCTTACACTGTGGTTACATACTATGTACACATCTAGTTACTATGTAAGTACACAGGTATTAGGGCCACTTAATATAAAGTGGGACCAACATTTCTTATGAGTTTCTTTTTAAAATTGATATGAGCTTCTATTCCCATTATTGGTATAGCTCTGTACTCTTATGATACATCAATCATTGACTTGTTTTTATTCTCTCAATTTTTAAAAGAGACAAATTTTTTAGCTAGGTTTTAGTAATCATACACTGCGAAAATAAATAAACAACTTTTACAGATCTATTCTTATCAAGTATTTTTGTGCAATGTTTGTGCAAATATCTAAAAATCGTTAAAACAAGATAAATTTGGTTTTGGAGAATGTATATTGAATATGAGTTTATCTTTCCTAACTGCACATACAATATTTTCTCTTAAAGGCAGGGTATGTGATTTTTCAAAAACACTTTAGAAAACTGATTCGGGCCGAATCGCAAAACAAACTTGTAGCCAATCAGTAATAAGGGGCGTGTCTACGCGTGATGTGGAGGAGAGAGCTTTCAGTGCATGGGACGGACATTAGCCGAGCCGAGCGACAGTTATTCTCTCAATTTTTAAAAGAGACAAATTTTTTAGCTAGGTTTTAGTAATCATACACTGCGAAAATAAATAAACAACTTTTACAGATCTATTCTTATCAAGTATTTTTGTGCAATGTTTGTGCAAATATCTAAAAAATGGTTTTGGAGAATGTATATTGAATATGAGTTTATCTTTCCGAACTGCACATACAATATTTTCTCTTAAGTACGAAAAGTGATCAAGTGCCATAAAATACAATATATTTATACTGAAGATAGAATTTATTAAAACAAATCTTAATACCTTATGCAGTGAATTTAAACTAAGGATTTTATTTGTATTTTAAAAAGTTATAAAAATAATTTAAAACATTTATAAGAGAGCTCAGCCATGTCTCAAACTGAGCTGTTTGCTACATTTCAGGTTTTCCTGAAGAAAAAAATTCAATTAAAATAAAATATTAAAAATATGTTTTTGATTTTGTGCAAATATCTAAAAGTCATTACAACAAAATAAATTTGTTTTCTGCAAATGTATACTGAATTTTGTATTACTGCAAATACAAAGTTTTCTCTTGTTTTAAGCATAAAAAAATATTAAATTGAAAACCAGTCTTAATATCTTATGCAATAATGTTAAAGTAAATCTTGGTTGAAGTATGTTTTGCAGTGTATGGAGGAAGCTTTTTTGTTGTGATGGAGATTGGTCATAATGATCAATTCAACAATCAGTTGATTAGTGATGCAAATTATTATTTAATTATTAATTATTAAAGTTTTGGTAATTGTAGCGGTGGTGCTTTAATTAGCATGCTAATACTATGCTTACCGACTGAAGATAGAATTTATTAAAACAAATCTTAATACCTTATGCAGTGAATTTAAACTAAGGATTTTATTTGTATTTTAAAAAGTTATAAAAATAATTTAAAACATTTATAAGAGAGCTCAGCCATGTCTCAGCCATGTCTGCTACATTTCAGGTTTTCCTGAAGAAAAAAATTCAATTAAAATAAAATATTAAAAATATGTTTTTGATTTTGTGCAAATATCTAAAAGTCATTACAACAAAATAAATTTGTTTTCTGCAAATGTATACTGAATTTTGTCTTACTGCAAATACAACGTTTTCTCTTGTTTTAAGCATAAAAAAATATTAAATTGAAAACCAGTCTTAATATCTTATGCAATAATGTTAAAGTAAATCTTGGTTGAAGTATGTTTTGCAGTGTATGGAGGAAGCTTTTTTGTTGTGATGGAGATTGGTCATAATGATCGATTCAACAATCAGTTGATTAGTGATGCAAATTATTATTTAATTATTAATTATTAAAGTTTTGGTAATTGTAGCGGTGGTGCTTTAATTAGCATGCTAATACTATGCTTACCGAAATGTATTTGGCTGCTATTTTTTGAGCTTTGCATTGTCAAACTAGCTAACAAAAATACGTTCAAAGAACATTTTGCTAACATTCCCATTAATGTTATTTCTGAATGTTCTCAGAATGTTCAAAACATCCCGTTTTTTAAATGTGTTAAAAATGTTTTCTCTTGGTTATATGAACGTTAGAAAAAACATTAAAGGAACGTTTAATATGATCATTTTGCAAACGTTATGGGAAAATTACTTTTGAACATTCTTTGAACCATCAGAAACTAGTAACAAGTAAAAAAGGTTAGATAAACGTTCAGAACGTCCCGTTTTTTGTTTTTTTGTTTGTTTTTTTAAATATATATTTATTGAACTTTTTTTAGTGCAAAGCATAAAAAACATTCACAGTACTGTAAGTACCAACAAATTATCCGTCTTCTCCCCTCAAAATAAATAATTTATATTATAAAAAAATAAGTTAATATAAAATAAATAAACAAATAAAATAAATAAATAAATAAAAGAAAATGAAAATAAAATACTGAGGCAACGAAAAGTACATTGTAATAAGCCATTAAAGAGTATACAATAACATATACATTAAGTACAGAGTGCTGTACTCTTGTTAAGTGTTAAGGAATGTTCCATTTTATTATTTTGCTAACATTATGGGGAAGTTACTTTCGAATGTTCTCTAAACTATCTGAGACTAGTAACATCTAAAAAAGTTTAGATGAAAATCCAATGAACATTTAGAACATCCCATTTTTTAAAAATGTTTCAAAAGTGTTTTTTCTTGGTTATGTGAACGTTAGAGAAAACATTAAGGAACGTTCCATTTGATCATTTTGCAAACAAGTTACTTTTGAAAGTTCTCTCAACCATCTGAAACTAGTACAATTTTATAAAAAAAAAAAAAAAAGGTTGGATGAATGTTCAAAATGTAAGTTATTTTTTAATAATTTTTAAAAAGGCGTAAAAAAAGTGTAAAAAATGTAAATGTTTTTTTTTTCTTGGTTGTGTGAATGTTAGAGAAAACATTAAAGGAACGTTTAATTTGATCATTTTGCAAACATTAGGGAAAGTTACTTTCAAATATTCTCTGAACCGTCTGAAACTATGAAGGATAGATGAACAAATAATGTTGTACTTTATCATTTGTAATAATGTAAATGTACAAATAAGGTTGTTGTTGTTGTTGTTTTTGTTTTGTTTTGTTTTTTGAACACTGTGAAAGACCAGATCACTTTAAACGAACGTTCCATTAACGTAACTGGAAGACTTTTTATTATAAAACGGAGCGTTCCGGTCCTTGATTCTGATTGGTTGAGCTACGTTCGAAGCTGTTGAGTTTTTTAGCTGTTGTAAATTCACTGTAAACCACGGCTTCTTGGAGCTTATTGCTTTAATCATAACTTTCAGAACCTTGCCAGGACGTTCTGAAAACATTCCCTGTTAGCTGGGGAGTCAAGTTATGTTTATTCCTATAGCACTCTATTCAATGATTGTTTCAAGCAGCTTAACAGCAATAAAGAAGAAAATAATGAACATTTTAGAATGTTCATCAGTATGATTCAATTCAATTCAATTTCATCTATAAATGGTGTCAAGTTAAAACTTTAAAAAATGTGACTAGTTCGTTTTGCACATCGCTAGTTGTGTCTACAGTATGTTTAGAAGTCATACTGGTTCAATCGCTGTGCTTTTATGCACAACTTTGCAACAAAGTTGCACACGAGTGACTTACTTTTGCATATGTGACCCTGGAGCACAAAAGCAGTCTTAAGTCGCTGGGGGATATTTGTAGCAATAGCCAAAAATACATTGTATGGGTCAAAATTATAGATTTTTATTTTATGCCAAAAATCATTAGGATATTAAGTAAAGATCATGTTCCATGAAGATATTTTGTAAATTTCCTACTGTAAATATATCAAAACTTAATTTTTGGTTAGTAATATGCATTGCTAAGAACTTCATTTGGACAACTTTAAAGATGATTTTCTCAACATTTAGATTTTTTTGCACCCTCAGATTCCAGATTTTCAAATAGTTGTATCTCAGCCAAATATTGTCCTATCCTAACAAACCATACATCAATGGAAAGCTTATTTATTTTCAGAAGATGTATAGATCTCAATTTTAAAAAAATTGACCCTTATGACTGGTTTTGTGGTCCAGGGTCACATATGTTTTTATGTAAACACTACAGAGCAAAACTCAGACATTCTCAGATATAAACGGACCTCAACGGCAAAAATCTCAGTTATGTGCATACAGCACGAGCTCTGCCTGTAAACTCAACCGGAGCTGGACTCTCTATGACTCCAGTTCATACTGCAGACGAATGCAGGCGTTTGAAGTGTGTTTTATGTGCGAGAGATGAAACGCGTCCGGCCGGGTTAGTGCCTGTGGCCACTGCGCTCCTCATGCAGACAGACGCTGGCGTCAGGACGGTCGCGCTCGACCCCGTCGGGCAAGCCCATTCCTGTACACCACTTAACATCTTTCTTTCGCTCTCTCACGCTGCCTTTATCTTTATTATACACACTGCACCTACCACTTACTGCTCCTGTAAAATATCTTTCCTGTGCACACACACACACACACACACACTCATTTAGTGAATTAGGCCAGAAACATGGTGTCAATACTCTAACCATTAAACTACACTCTTAAAGGAATAGTTCATGCAAAAATGGGCATTTGCTGAATGTGCTCACCCTCAGACCATCCAAGATGAGTTTGTTTCTTCATTAGATTTGGAGAAAAGTAGCATTGCATCAGTGTCTCAGCAATGGATGCTCTGCAGTGAATGGGTGCCGTCAGAATGAGAGTCCAAACAGCTGATAAAAACATCACAATAATCCACAAGTAATCCACACCACTCCAGTCCATCAGTTAACGTTTTGTGAAGTGAAAAGCTGCATGTTTATGAAAAACAAATCCATCATTAAGACGTTTTAACGTCAAAACATTGCTAAATATGAGTCCTTTCTCCGTAATATTGATTTTTAAAAAGTGGCTGCCAAAACGACATTTCTCATTTTCATTTAGTTAACCTTAATGTACTAAAATAACTAAAACTAAAATAAAAATTATTTAAAAATATATAGACATTTTTAAAAATTTGATAATTAATAAAAATACAACAAACACAACAAAATTACAAAAATACAAAAATAAAAACTAATTCAAAATATTCATGAAACTAAATATATAATAGCTTTGAATGACACGCTCAAAATATATTTAGGCCTGATTTCAAGATTTATGTATTTGAATTGCATATAAATTTTACATCCATTTGGATTAACATAAACAAACTAATAAACTGAATTTGTGGCATATTTGTCAGTCATACTTAAATGAAACAGGTCAGATTTCTCCACTCAAAAAATAAATACATACATAAACAAAAAAATAAAATAAATCACAGCATAGTTTATTAACTTTTTGCATCTATTTGATTTTATTTAAATATCATATTTTCAAAATGCATTTATTCTAATTGCTTAGAATCAGCATAAATTTTATTGTGCTAAACATGGTTCCAAAATGGCTAAGCAATATTTGATTGGTTAAAATATATGTGATTTAAATAAATTGGATTTATTGATGATAAATGTATAAACCTGTTTATTGTGCATTTAAAACACATTCAGTTTATTAGTATTACAGTAATCTGACCTGTTAATATTGTTTTTTCTTGTTTTTTTTATTACTTAAATTACCATTAAACACATTTTTGCTCAAATGAAATGACAAATACTTTTCATAAATACATTTACCGTAATTTGGGGAGTGTGCTTAATTGTCATGAAAATAATGTCACTTTCAATGTAATTTTTTATGAAATCTTGCCTGTTTTTTACTTGTTTGATTTATGTACGACTAACACTTTTATGTATGCGTGACATTATTTTATTAGTTACTTTGTTAAAACTGTGTAGTCCAAATTCCATTCATTCCGAACATTTTTATTATGCAATTCAAATACATAAATCTTAAACCTATAGGCCTAATTATTTTGAGTGCAGTTAATCAATCTTTGAGATCAAAGATGCACTACATTCAAGCTCATTTTCAGGGAAAAGACATATTTCTCACTTTTCTCATCAGGAGGATTTTTCAAAAGGCTGCTGACCCCGGCTTGACCTCTCATCTGTGCTCTAATCTTTATGTTTCATCTCAGGACAGACTGTCTGAGGCCTTCAGGGAGGAGGTTACCTGTGATATTCAGAGTACTCCAGTCTCTGCTGTCCCAGAAGCGGTGGGTCTCGCTCTCATTCTTCTGTATTCTCCTTATCACCATGAATGGTAGCTGGTTTTATGTGGTTCGTACTGTAGCCAAATTCACATTAGATACGGTTATTCAAAGCATCTTACAGCTGAGTTAGTAATCTGCTCATTTGCTTGACTAGATGGCCCATCACATTTCACCCCAAAATCACAAGAAGGAAATAAGAAATTATATTTTGCGCAAAGAATATAAAGTTTTTGTTGTTTTTTTATTTTTGCATTGTGACATTTTTCAATGATATTTCTTGTTAAATATATTATTATTCAGATTATTTATTACATTAATTTTTTATAATTATTTTATAATAGCTAATTGCTCAAATGAGACAACAAATACTACCAATATACACTTTAAACAAAACTCTTTATTTAATTAATTTTATATATTAATATATAAATTTTTATTTTATTAATTTTATATTTTAATTCTTTTATATTGTGACATTATTTTTGTATAATATTATTTTTATGAGACACACACACACACACACATATACGGTATATATATATATAATTTTTTTTTTTTTGTTACTTAAAATACCATAAAGTTTTTTTTTATAAAATTAAATGACAAATACTACCACTTTATATAAATAGTTTTAACAGGTTTTACAGTAAAGGAAATTTGGTTTAATGGTTATAAAAATAGACTTTTATTATACATTTATTCAATTAATTTATAACAATTATTATAATAATTAATTGCTAAAATTATATATTACCAATATATATTAATACTTGACAAACTTGTTGCTTTATGGCATTACAGTAATGAAAATTACTGGGGGGTGGGTTGCTTAATTATTATGAAAATTATGATATAATGATAGAGAGAGAGAGATTTCTGGTTGAAACATGACATGTTCTTGACAGATAGTGTGATATATATATTTTTTTGTTTGTTTGTTTGTTTGTTTGTTTGTTACTTAAAATACCATAAAGTTTTTTTTTATAAAATTAAATGACAAATACTACCACTTTACATAAATAGTTTTAACAGGTTTTACAGTAAAGAAAATTTGGTTTAATGGTTATAAAAATAGACTTTTATTATACATTTATTCAATTAATTTATAACAATTATTATAATAATTAATTGCTAAAATTATATATTACCAATATATATTAATACTTGACAAACTTGTTGCTTTATGGCATTACAGTAATGAAAATTACTGGGGGGTGGGTTGCTTAATTATTATGAAAATTATGATATAATGATAGAGAGAGAGAGATTTCTGGTTGAAACATGACATGTTCTTGACAGATAGTGTGGGATTCACCCTTAACTGGCATGACTTATTTTTTTCTCCTGATTCCTCCTGAACCGTCCGGATGAGTCCGGCAGCAGTCTGACATTGCACACGATGAAGGTTAAACGCCTGCATGGTCCAAAAATGAGCGTTAGATTGATAGGAAATGCAGTCGATGCCTGTAAACATGCTGTAGATGATGGCATGACGTATGACTGCAGAGAGATTAACAGTTCATCCATTTGTCTGAGGATGAAATGGGAAACAGGCAGAGAGAAATGAAGGCGCTTTAATACAGCGCTGAGAGAGTTATTCAGCACTTTTTCCAGCATGTTTACGCTCGTGTTAGACGATTAGAGAGGCGACCCGAGCTTGCACTCTCTTCCTCTGTGTGTCTTTTGAAGTGGGTTGGGCTCAAATTACCGCTGTAAAATAACAAATAGTTTGTCGGGCCCCCGTCCTGTCCGTCAGGCCGAGGACCAGAAGGTGTCTGCTGAAGAGCATGTAATTAGTCAATGCTTTGCTAGCCTTTAGTGTCACAATGGGCACTTAACTTCTGAAAAGAGCTCATTGTTTTGGGATTGCACATTTGGCCAGATCTCTCCAACAGCAGATCGGCTCTCATTGTAATGGGACACCTAGTAGTGGAAATGTACATTAGGAGCGGCTGCTCTTCAGCCCCTGGGTCATAGAGTCCCGTTGTAGATCTGTCTGGTTGCATGAAGCACAGGTGGAGTTAACTGAAGTCTTGCTGATCATTGAGAGATCACTTAGGATTTTCGGATGAATTGGGTGAAAAACGTCACGCAGACTTACACTGAAGGAAGGAGTCAAGACATATCTCATAGAGTCCCGTTGTAGATCTGTCTGGTTGCATGAAGCACAGGTGGAGTTAACTGAAGTCTTGCTGATCATTGAGAGATCACTTAGGATTTTCGGATGAATTGGGTGAAAAACGTCACGCAGACTTACACTGAAGGAAGGAGTCAAGCCATATAAGAAGATCCAGGAGGTCTCTTTTCACACGAGACCGGAAGAAACAACATAGCAAGCACCCCGGAATACCCTAGCAACCATCCAGAAACCCTTAGCAACCACTTAGCAACCCCCCATAACTGCCTAGCAACCACTTAACAACGCCCTAGCAACCCCCAGAACCCCTTAGCAACCACTTAGCAATGCCTTAGCAACCCCCCAGAACTGCCTAGCAACCACTTAGCAATGCCCTAGCAACCCCCAGAACATCCTAGAAAGCACTTAGCAACCACCCAGCACATCCCAGCAAACACTTAGCAACTCCGTTGCATTGTTGTGCCGACTTTTGTCCACTTAGAAAATGAAAAAATCCAGAATATTCCTCTTTTTCACAATTTTCTGCAATTAATTCAGACATAAAACTATGAATATTCAAGATGTAATTGAAACAAATTTCAGCATACAGGCAACTTTTCCTTTTTAATTCTTCAAAGGTGTTCTATGAAATTTAGGATTTAAGTTTGAACATTTCGCTTTGATTTACACTGTTACAATGTTCACTAACCGACTGAAAGCTCGGATGTCATATTTGCATACTGCGTTATTGATCTCAACCAATCATATACTTATATCTGGGCCTTTAAGCATCTATTGACAGCGAGTTACGTAATCAGATTACTTTTTTCAAGTAACTAGTAAAGTAATGCATTACTTTCAAATTTACAAGAAAATATCTGAGTTACTTTTTCAAGTAAGTAATGCAAGTTACTTTGTTTTCCCATTTATTCACTGACACCTGTCCCCGTGTTGCGAGAAATTGGGAGTGAGAAGCGTATTAATTTCGCTTTTGGTGTGAAAGGGCCTTTACATTTGCAAAAAAATATAACTTTTTGTTTTGTTTTGTTATTAAAAATAAATAAGCAAGTCCAAGTCAGGTGACAAAAAGTAACGCAAAATGCATTACTTTCCATAATAAGTAACGCAATTAGTTACTTTTTCATGGAGTAACGCAATATTGTAATGCATTACTTTTAAAAGTAACTTTGCCCAACACTGTCTATAGACATTTACAAAGCCTAGACTTACCTAAAACATTTAAGCGCGTGTGTTTCCTTCAGGAAGTGCGAGTGTAGTGAAATGTGACGGAGATGCTGTTATAGCTCTGATGAACAGCGGAGACTCTCACAGTTTTCCTGCATGCTCTCCGGTCGTCCTGCTGAGGACACAGACCGTGCGGAGCAGTTCAGGTGCGTTTAGTTCCCAGAGCAATTGACCAATCATGTCTTCACCTGGGGCTAAAAGGAGTCCCGGGGTAAAGCCGCGCTAATGGGTGGGGAAAGCTTTTACCTCCTTGTTGCACTGCCTTACAGAGGTCTGTTGTTTGATCTGAAAATACCTGCGCTGATGAGCTCGCCGTGGCGTAATCTGTGTGCTCAGATTGGCCTGCTGGCGGGAGTAATGGAAGAAGATTGAGGCGCGTTTTCCCGAACGAGTGCTCTTTCACCCTCGCAGGGGTGTGATTTTGAACTCATTTTGCTGATCAGATTGAAACCGGTTTGCTTGAGCGCCGCGGCTTCAGTTTATCAGGTTTGTTTCTGTGCGGGAAGACGCAGCTGGAGTGGAAGAGTCAGTGTTTGAGAGTTTATTGTGCAGCTATAGATCAGATATCAGAAAACAATATTCATATGTCTTTATGTGTATGAAAATTTAAATGAATAGTTCCACACTGAAATTTTTTTTCATTCATCCAATTAAAAAAATGTAGGGTAATGATTCACATCTATATTTTTTAACTTGAGCCAATGAAAAATAAATAACTAGCCCTAAGGACAAGGAATCATTACCCTAAATTTGTTTAATTGGATGAATGAAAAAAAAATGTTCCGTGCAACTCTAAAATCTGATTGGATGAGTCACATTCAAAACATTGATAATACCCTTAAAAGTGGTAAAATCATATAAATATTTTGTAGTATTTATAAAATAATTATTAATTTGCTAAAAAAATATTTTTAAATGTTGTTTTATA